>NC_053499.1:45841407-46003907 GCF_905171775.1 Rana temporaria | reverse complement strand
CGCGCCCTTACGCCGCAATAGATACACTACGCCACCGTAACTTACCGCGCGGATTCTTTGAAGATTCACAAGAAGAAAAAGTAAGTTACAGCGGCGTAGTGTATCTTAGATACGCTACGCCTGCCTTAAGATAGGCAGATCTTTGTGGATCTGCCCTGTTCTATTTTTTAAAACCGATGGAAAAAAGACAGATGGGGCCCCACACACGATTGATTTGTCCAATGAAAACAGTCCATGGGTCTGTTTTTATCTGACAAACCGATCGTGTGTACACGGCTTTACTCTATCCAAAAATAAAGTTTGGCCTTTAATCTACTTGAAGGGAGGGCTGGCATAAAATAACACCTGGTGATACTTGTTAAACCCCTTCCTATTATGCCGCGTACACACGATTGGAAATTCCGACAAGAAAAGTCCAATGTGATCTTTTGGTCTGAAATTCCGACCGAGTGTGTGCTCCTTTGGACTTTTGCTGTCGGAATTTCCGCCAACAAAAAGTTAAAAGCTGGTTCTCAAATTTTCCGACGGAAAAAATTCCTATCGGAAATTCTGATCGTCTGTAGCAATTCCGACGTGCAAAATTCTGAGGCATGCTCAGAAACAATTTGACGCATTGAACTTCATTTTCTCGGCTCGTCCTAGTGTTGTACGTCACCGCGTTCTTGACAGTCGAAAGTTCCGAGAACTTTTGTGTGACCGTGTGTATGCAAGCCAAGCTTGAGCGGAATTCCGTCAGAAAAACCATCCAAGGTTTTTCAGACGGAAAATCCGATCGTGTGTACGCGGCATTAGGGCACAACAATTTGTCTCTGTCTCCCAACTGTGCTTCTGCATTGTCACTTTGTAAATATGGCTTCAGATAGTGACTACAAGTGTCTCTTTTTAACACAACACAGGCACAGTACACAGTTATCACCACTAGGAAACTTGCACTGAGAAATGTCATGCAGCCACGATGGAGTGAATGTAAATGGGAAGTCGCTGTAAAGAGGCCTCAGAAGATCAGCACCATTGAGATGAAACAAAGGATGAAAAATAAGGTAAAAACAGTATTTTGTTCAACTACAAGACACTGGACATACTGCACACACCCAAAAACATTATCAGTTATGTCCCTTTACCACGACCCCCCTCATTCATTCCTTCCCACTTGCCAGCAATCTTCACTCTGAAGATGAAGCTGGGACGTGCTGTGTACATACAGTTCTAATGGTTGCTGCTGTAAGAAAAGCGAATCCAGGTGGGAAATCGATAGATACAAAATATCATTGTTACTTTTCTATCTACTCCACTTCATTCATCTGCAGATCAAAGAGATGAGTTTCCTTCTGTATCAGGTAAAGCAAAACTAAATCCATCAATTTAACAGTTTTAAAAGAACAGTTAGGGCCCTTTCACACTAGCGGACCGTATGTCCGCATTTTCATCCGTCCCTTTGCGGATGAAATCGGGACATACATGGGTCCCTATGTGATTACGGGTGTCAGCGGATGAACATCTGCTGACACCCGTAATTTGTCCGCCTCCGCAAAGATCCACATTTGCAGACGGAAGAAATCCTATTTTTCTTCCGTCTGCCGGATCGGATGAACACGGACATACGGTCCGTGTTCGTCCGATCCCCCATAGGGGAGAGCGGAGGAAACACAGGGCGGTCCCTGCACAGTGTGCGGGGACCGCCCTGTCAGCTGCCAGCTCAGCAGGGATTTTACGGAGGATCCCCACTGAGCAAAGCGGACACACGGAGCGGATCATTACTGATCCGCTCCATGTGAAAGGGCCCTTAACTGTGACATTTGCTTTTAACCAAACTGTCAAACCATCAAATGGCTGGAGTGTTAACTGATCACTAGGGATAAGCTTCGAGTTCAAGTCGAACTCATGTTCGACTCGAACATTGCCTGTTCGTCGAACAGCGAACTATTTGGGGTGTTCGTGGCAAATTCGAAAAGCCGCAAAACACCCTCCAAAATCACCTTTTGGAGGGGGGAGCAGATACCTGTCTAATCCAGGTATTTGCTCCCACTTCCGGGTATAGATTGCCGCAGGCTCCGCTGCGATCTATGCTATGCCGAACCCCCCCCCCCGTCTTCTGGTAGACACACAGGTCCCAGAAGACAGCAGGAAAACCAGTAAGGCCTTGTACACACGGTCGGTCAAAACCGATGGAAACGGACTGAAGGTCCATTTCATTGGTCCAAACCGATGGTGTGTGGGCCCCATCGGTCCATTATCCTTCGGTCGAAAAATTTAAAACTTGCTTTAAAATTCAACCGATGGACGTCTAACCGATCGGTCAAAACCGACAGTTAGTATGCAAAAGCATCGGTTAAAAGCCTGCGCATGCTCAGAATCAAGTCGACGGAAGCATTGAACTTAATTTTTCTCAGCACGTCGTTCTATTTTACGTCACCGCGTTGGACTCGATCATTTTTTTAACTGATGGTGTGTATGGCACATCAGACCATCAGTCAGCTTCATCGTGATCATGTGTACAGGGCTTAGGGACACGCAGAGCGACTCACGTATGCACAGTAGGGAACCAGGCTGTGAAGCCACAAGGCTTCTCTTCCTGATTCCCTTACCAAAGATGGCGGCGCCTCCAGCTGAGAGCCAAGGGACAGATCGGCTTTGGGGGAGGACATTGCGGGTGCCCTGGACAGGTAAGTGTTCATGTATATAAGAATAAATACTGCGCTGGTCAATTCAAACATAAATGGTATGAGACCATCCACGATTGGGTGAAAAACATAAAAATAATAAAATAAAATAACTGTGAAAAACAAAAAACAAGCTGCTGCAACTCATATGTTAGATGGACATAAATACAAATGGTTTAGAAAAAAGCTGCGCTGCAAATGTGAAAAAATATCAACATGACAGTCAATTATAAATAGGTGCTGCATGCACAAACCACTAGTGTAATCTGAAATAAACCAATGAATAGTGCAAAGTCCATATGAGTGGATGAATCGTAGAGAAAATCAAAAGAAGGCAGAAAATTCTCCAAATGGGTGAAAAGTATCCTGGCAGTATCCCGTGAATCTGTAAGACAGATGAAAGTGTCCTCCACCAGTATATCCTAGCTGCTTACCAGATAAATGAAATAATCAAGCATGTAGCCAAGTAAAACCACCGAAACGGTTTCCAGGATCTCCAGGGTACGTTTTCAATTTCACAAATCAGACCACCTAATCTCCATAGCATAACCCAAAAGAGAGAAGGCTTGACATAGTGTATTACCGTAAAAAGGGTTTTTAATAGTAAAAAGTGTTGCACTTACAGTTATGCAGTTAAAATCGTGCGTGTAATATGTTTAGCCGGCCGGCTGTACTGTCCGCTCGTCCTTCCGGATAGACAGCGCAAATCGTGGTGACGTCAGCACGCCGCTCTTCCCAACGCCGTTTCGTCCAATGACTTCTTCCAGGGGTACCCCTGGAAGAAGTCATTGGACGAAACGGCGTTGGGAAGAGCGGCGTGCTGACGTACAGCCGGCCGGCTAAACATATTACACGCACGATTTTAACTGCATAACTGTAAGTGCAACACTTTTTACTATTAAAAACCCTTTTTACGGTAATACACTATGTCAAGCCTTCTCTCTTTTGGGTTATGCTATGGAGATTGAGTGGTCTGATTTGTGAAATTGAAAACGTACCCTGGAGATCCTGGAAACCGTTTCGGTGGTTTTACTTGGCTACATGCTTGATTATTTCATTTATCTGGTAAGCAGCTAGGATATACTGGTGGAGGACACTTTCATCTGTCTTACAGATTCACAGGATACTGCCAGGATACTTTTCACCCATTTGGAGAATTTTCTGCCTTCTTTTGATTTTCTCTACGATTCATCCACTCATATGGACTTTGCACTATTCATTGGTTTATTTCAGATTACACTAGTGGTTTGTGCATGCAGCACCTATTTATAATTGACTGTCATGCAGGTAAGTGTTCATATTTTAAAAGTCAGCAGCTGCAGTATTTGGAGCTGCTGATTTATAAAAAAAAATAATTCAGCGGAACTCCACTTGAAAATGCCAAAAGAAAAATCAAACCTCAAGGCTCCCACCAGTGATATTGTCCCTGATCACTGCCACACCAATGCAGTGTTGCCTCTGGCTGCTGCCAATACTAACCCTGGCCTGTTTATTGACCACGTTTTTGCATGCTGCCCGAACCGATCCTTTGTCTGTTTACTGTTATGCCGCGTACACACGATCGGTCAAACCGATGAGAACGGTCTGATGCACCGTTTTCATTGGACCAAACCGATCGTGTGTGGGCCCCATCGGTTATTTATCCATAGGTTAAAAAAAAGCAATCTTGTATTAAATTTAACCGATGGATACCTAACCGATAGGAAAAAAAAACAATCGTTTGTAGGCACGTCCATCGGTTAAAAATCCACGCATGCTCAGAATCAAGTCGACGCATGCTTGGAAGCATTGAACTTCATTTTTTTCAGCACGTCGTTGTGTTTTACGTCACCGCGTTCTGACACGATCGTTTTTTTAACTGATGGTGTGTAGGCACGACTGACCATCAGTCAGCTTCATCAGTTAACCGATGAAAACGGTCCCTCAGACCGGATGGACCGATCGCGTGTACAGGGCATTACTGTTTACTGTATCTGTCTGAGGCTTAAAGTGCCGCTTATCTGCCTCCTCCCCAGGGCCGTCTTAATGGCATCATGGGCCCCTGGGCAAAGTAATGCTCTGGGGCCCCTACAATAGAGCCAGTGCAGGTAAACAGAAATCAAGTAGCTAGGAGGTAGTGGATATCTAGGGTGTAGAGGGGTCAGAGTGCTGGGAAGATATCTGGGATGTAAAGGGGCAGCCCGGCTCTAGGACCAGCTGCTTTGGGGAAAGGGCAGGGGCCCCCCATGCAGCTGGGGCCCCTGGGCAGTGCCCAGGTGTGCCCTCTCATTAAGACAGCCCTGCTCCTCCCTCCCTCCAGTGCCACATTTGGCACCTTTCGAGGGGAAGCGGGTACCTGTTTTTGGTACCCATCCCCACTTCCGAGAGATCTCACCCGGCGAGATCACTCTGAATTTTGGCCCCCCTCCTCCTTTCCCCGCTACAGGGCCATTCAGAAAGTGTGACTGGCGGCTCCTGCGCACATGCGCGGGAGTGACTTAATTGCGGCTCCGGCCAGTCACAGAGCCTGATTCCACAAACCCAGAAGCAACAGGGGTGAAGATGGAAGCTGTCTCCAGTGATGACATCACATCGCTGGAAGGCTTCGTATTCAGGAAAGTTTCACATAATGTGCTAGTATGCGCTGCATACTAGCACAGTTTTGCCTTTGCCTTGCAGGTAAGAAAAAAAAAATTTGCTACGGTTTACAACCGCTTTAAATTGAGCCATCTGCACCTGCCACTGACTACGCTCCATCGAGACACCAGGATTGTGAATACAATAGCTTAGCCAGAAGGATAAATGGCCATACATTACATTTTTCCCCAAATGATCAGTGCCACTGGTTATAGCCAGCAACACTGATTATTGTAAAATACAATAGCTTAGCCGGAAAGATAAAATGGCCATACATGAAAAACAAAATTCAGCTGGTTCAGCAGGGCCAAAAATTTGATCCATGTATGGGCAGGCTGATTGTACATCAATCAACTTGTGTACAACCAGCCTTTTGGGTTTTTCCCAAACAATCAGTGCCGCCGGCTATAGCTAGCATCATTGATCATTGCAGAATACCATAACTTAGCCAGAAGGAAAAAAAATTGTGGATGGAGGAATCTGTTTTTTTTTTTTCTTCGTTTAAATCATATATGGCCTGCCTTATTCTTCTTGCTGTGGCAGGATACACCCCAAACCCCCACCCCCCTCATTCCCTGTAATGTTTAGGACAGGGGTCTCAAACTCAAATTACCTGAGGGCCACAAGACAAGTTTTCATATGCCATGGGGGGCCGCATGCAAACTTTCAAACTTCAAAAACAACAGTACTGGTGTCAGCGAACACATTATTAACCCCCAGTACTGGTGTCAGCGAGCGCATTATTACCACCAGCACTGGTGTAAGGCAGGGGTTGACAAATTTGCTTGGAATCTAGGAGCCAGCTAAAAAAGTTAGGAGCCAGAAAACGCACCCTGTCCCGACGAGCTTGCGCGCAGAAGCGAACACATACGTGAGCAGCGCCCGCATATGTAAACGGTGTTCAAACCACACATGTGAGGTATCGCCGCGATTGGTAGAGTGAGAGCAATAATTATAGCTCCTCTGTAACTTAAAACATGCAACCTGTAGATTTTTTTAAACGTCGCCTATGAAGATTTTAAAGGGTAAAAAAGTTTGTCGGCATTCCACAAGCGGACACAATTTTGAACTGTGACATGTTGGGTATGAATTTACTCGGCGTAACATTATCTTTCATAGTATTAAAAAAATGGGGATAACTTTACTGTTGTCTTATTTTTTAATTAAAAAAAGTGTAATTTTTTCCCAAAAAAGTGCGCTTGTAAGACCGCTGCGCAAATACGGCGTAACAGAAAGTATTGCAGCGATCGCTATTTTATTCTCTGGGGTGTTAGGATAAAAATATATATATAATATTTTGGGGTTCTAATTAGAGGGAAGAATATGGCAGTGAAAATAGTGTAAAATGACATTAGAATTGCTGTTTAACTTGTAATGCTTAACTTGTAATACCAACGCCCACCACCAGATGGCGCCAGCTCACATCTGGTGGTAATAACTTGTAATACCAACGGCTCACTACCAGATGGCGCCAGCTCAAAAAAAAAAAAAAAAAAAAAAAAATTATTTTTTATTTTTTGCTCCCCTCACTTCCACCCTGCCTGCGGGCCATTTATAACTGGTCCGCGGGCCGCAAATGGCCCGCGGGCCAGTACTTTGAGACCACTGGTTTAGGATAATCAGAAAATCCAACAAGAAGAGTGAGTCTCTTTACTAATGGACACAGAAGGCAGAGCTGGAAATTCAGAAATAGAGAACCTGCCGAAATTATTTACCCAAAACTGAAGTAGCAGTTTTTGGCTGGACTGATCTTGCCTATTCTTTTTGCAGATCCCTATCTCAGAATAATTCATTCTGGGTTATCAGGGTTACAATAAGCATAATAAGCACACCTAGCCTTCTTTCAGCGTTCTGTCTAATCTCTGTGGCAGTAATATCCTAGCGTTTATTTTGTTTTGTGACTAGTCTGTGCACAACAGATGGCACACAAATTAAAAATAGATAATATGGAAGAATTTCTGATTTCATTATTTCTTTAGACAGCAAATAGCTTTCTGCTGTCACTTGCATTAATATAAAAGAGTTTATGTCTGTACAATTTCATCAGGTATACCAGCATTCTCTTTTATATATAAAATTCTAATTTTAAACTGAAATTGCATTTCCAAGAATCTGCAGGCAAAGTTTTCTCATATTTGTATAAGAATTGATGTTTGCCATGTTTCTGTATTTTGCAATGAAAACAGAATAAAGGAGGTGAAAGAGGGGGGTTGGTAGGCCTTGCCTTGAGCGTTGGATGGGATTTCTGTGGGCTTTAACTGCTCAACAGAGATCCAGAGAGGTTGGTGAAGAACTTTAAATGTGTACCCAATCCATCTGCTGATAGTACAGAGCCTCGGGGCACTCCGCACATGCTCAGTTTGGTATGTATTGCTAGAGAGTATTTTTTTTGTGTTATTAGGGTGCATGTGATCAGTAGGGATGGGCTATCTGTTCGAGTCGAACATGAGTTAGACTCGAACATTGCCTGTTCGCCGAACAGCGAACAATTTGGGGTGTTCGCGGCAAATTCGAAAAGCCGTGGAACACCCTTTAAAAGTCTATGGGAGAAATCAAAAGTGATAATTTGAAAGGTTAATATGCAAGTTATTGTCATAAAAAGTGTCTGGGCACCTGGGTCCTGCCCCAGGGGACATGTATCAATGCAAAAAAAAGTTTTAAAAACTGATGTTTTTTCGGGAGCAGTGACTTTAATAATGCTTAAAGTGAAGCAATAAAAGTGAAACATTCCTTTAAATTTTGTACCCGGGGGGGGGGGCTATAGTATGCTTGTAAAGTAACGCATGTTTCTCATTTAAAACTACTCGTGGCTATAATGAATTGTCGGGTCCCAGAAATACAGATAAAAGTAATTGAAAAAAAAACAGCATGGGTTCCCCCCTTAGTACATTACCAGGCCCTTTGGGTCTGGTATGAATATTAAGGGGAACCCCGAATCAAAATTAAAAAAAAAAGCATGGGGGTCCCCCCCGAATTCCATATCAGGCCCTTCAGGTCTGGTATGGATATTTTAAAAAAATGAGGTCCATACCAGACCCTTATCCGAGCACGCAACCTGGCAGGCCGCAGGAAAAGAGGGGATAACAAGAGAGCACCCCCCCTCCTGAACTGTACCAGGCCACATGCCCTCAACATGGGGAGGACCCTTGCCCGGTGGTTGTGGGGGTCTGCGGGCGGGGGGGCTTATCGGAATCTGGAAGCCCCCTTTAACAAAGGGGACCCCCAGATTCCGCCCCCTATGTGAATTGGTAACGGGGTACATTGTACCCCTATAATTTTACAAGAAAAAGTGTCAAAATGTTAAAAACCACAGGAGACAGTTTGGGACAAGTCCTTTATTTTAAAAAAAAAGGTTCCAATGTAATCCACTCTCGAGCGATACGGAGAAAAAAAAACTGACACTACGAATGATACAGCCTCATAGGAGGCGCCCGGCCAAAAGACTATCGCTTGGTGTGACAGCTCTTTTATAGCTGAAGGCGGGGCCACCCGTCACATGCACGGGTGACTTCGCCCCCTCTCTGACGCAGGTTTTTTTTTTTTTTTCAACCCATGCTGTTTCTTTTCAATTACTTTTATCTGTATTGCCCAGCAATTCATTATAGCCGTGAGTAGTTTAATGACTTTTTTTTCCTTTTAGAAATGTCATTTTGTGCAGGGAATTTTCTAAGCACGGGAATCATGCGCTACTTTACAGGCATACTATAGACACCCCCCAAGTATGAAATTTAACCACTTCCCGGCCAAGGACGTCATATGTCATATCTCTTCAGTCGGCGATCCTGTGCACCATAAGAACGATCTTAGCGGCAGTTCCGCCACTTGATCAATCTTATAGGCGACGGGAGGGGACGTCCCCCTCCTCCCGCCGCCATCCGGTGCTTCTCCCGTGCCATCGGAGACCCGGAGAAACGATCTTCCGGATGGGAGGCATAGAGATGACTGGTGGCTGGCGCGATGTTATGACGTCACGCCCGGGTACCGTAATGTAAACAAAGCCGCAATTGCGGCTAAAAGCATGAGATCCGGGAATTTTTTTTCACGATCTCATGCTTTCCAGCCTGGAGGAGAGATGTGGGGTCTTATTGACCTGGCATCTCTCCATAAAGAGTACCTGTCACAAACCATTCCTATTACAAGGGATGTTTACATTCCTTGTAATAGAAATAAAAGTGATACATTTTTTTTTTTTAAAAAGTGTAAAAATAAAATAAATTAAGTAAAATAAAAAATAAAATAATCAAAAAATTTTTTTTAAACGCCCCTGTCCCCGGTAGCTCGTGCTCAGAAGTGAACACACACGTAAGTTCCGCCCACATATGTAAACGCCGTTCAAACCACACATGTGAGGTATCGCCACGTGCGTTAGAGCGCCAGCAACAATTCTAGAACTAGACCTCCTCTGTAACTCTAAACTGGTAACCTGTAAAAAAAAAAAAAATAAGCGACGCCTATGGAGATTTTTAAGTACTAAAGTTTGGCACCATTCCATAAGTGTGCGCAATTTTGAAGCATGTTAGGTATCTATTTATTCGGCATAACTTCATCTTTCACATTATACAACAAATTGGGCTAAATTTACTGTTTTGTTATTTTTTAATTCATGAAACCGTTTTTTCACAAAAAAAAGGCCTTTGAAAAATGATTGCACAAATAAGGTACAATGACTGGCATTTTATTCCCTAGGGTGTCTGCTAAAAAAACAAATATAGTGTTTGGGGGTTCTGAGTAATTTTCGAGCAAAAATATTATGATTTTTGCATGTAGGAGAGAAGTGCCAAAAATAGGCCTGGTATGGATGTGGTTAAAGGAATATTTCACTTTTTTTGTTTCACTTTAAGCATTATTAAAATCACTGCTCCCGAAAAAAAATGCAGTTTTTAAAACTTTTTTGTACTGATACATGTCCCCTGGGGCAGGACCAAACACTTTTTATGACAATAACTTGCATATGAGTTTTTAAAATGAGCACTTTTGATTTTTTATGTTCGTGTCCCATACACTTTAACGATGATCGTGTGTTCAAACATATTTTTTGCCTGTTCACCTGTTCTGCTGCGAACCGAACCGGGGGGGGGGGGGGGGTTATGTTCGGGTCATCCCTAGTGATCAGCACAGGGCCAATTAGTACTATCCAGACAGAGGGTCAGGGCTCCTGCAGTCTCTTGGGACAGTCAGAGTAGAATAAAAAAATTCTCCTACAAAGCTTTAACCAGACACTCATAGAAGTAATACGACTATTACATATATACTGCTGATAAGAAAAGGTATTTAGAAGTTTATATTTACTAAAATAATTCAATTTCCATGTTCTGTGTACTGGGGGAGACCAGATATAGTGAAAACATGCTCCTGGGTTTAATAACACTTTAAAAATATCATGAGAAAAATGCTTACCTTGCTTATGCCAATCTGAAAATGCTAGCTGTCTGGCTAATATGCAGATCAAGTGACTTCAATACATTCTGAGTTACAAACCTTGAAAAAGCATGCAAGAAAGTCAGAATGAAAGCAGTCTTACTGGAAGTAAGACTTCAGCCAGCCGGGTTTTAACTGAATTATATTGTCATTTTTAGGAGCTCTTGTCTCCAATGATCAGGGGTGGACTGACAACTAATTTTTTAGATGATAGTGACTATGGATATATATGTTGTATACCTCCTTAGGTTTTTTTTTTGTTCTTATCCGGATATGTCTGGTTGTTTGATGGACATTTTTCTCTAAAGACACCCTATTGTTTGTCTTGGCTATCTATTGATACAGGTTAGGTGGAAGTAGATTAATCAGGTCTGAATTCTTTAGATTTAAACAAGGATATCTTTCTGCGGGTCCAATTAAGGGGTGTACCCCCTCTGTGATATACTAATACTTTGCTGGATCTGTCCCTTTGGGGTCTTGATAGTCATTTGGAGTGGTACTTGCATTAGGGGTGAGGATTCAATCATCAGATGATTTATGTAAATGATTGTGTATATATATATATTGTGCATAAATGTAGACCTTTATGGTCTCTATAAATGATTGTTTGGAATTCTTTTTTTTTTTACAAATGTATTTAATGGTTTTTTTCCTGCTTATTTGTAGTGTTACTGTATATAAAGTTGATCATAAGCTCCTGAAGAAGCCAGTTTAATGGCGAAACATGTAGAGCCGCAAAGCCTTTGTACCTATGATTTTTATATGTTGCTTTTAACCTTTTTTAATGTTTTATACTGTCAGAACCATTGACGTATCTCGGCATAGTGCCTACATATACAGTCAGAATGTTTATACTGAAATATAAATGTTATTGTATTTATGGAAATATGTAAATCTGTGCTTTGGGAGATATACAATTTTCCTACAATACAAGAAATCCAAAATTCTTTTAATCTGTGATATTTTGAGGACAAGTAACACAAATGAATATTTAAAATATATATATATTTATTAACTAAAGATATAGTGCAAAAATTTAAATCAGGTACAATTTGTGACAAAATAAACAATTGATATACTTCTATAATCAGAGATACATGATGGTTAAATGTTCAGATAATATTTATATTATATGACAAGGTAAATTCATAGCTCTTATTTAAATCATCCTGGTATATTTAAAACCTGGTGACTTGTAATATAACCTTCCTGTTATTTCCACGGACTCTAGTAATTAGCTTGTATTTACCTTGGCACTGTGTTATCTCTTCTCAATACCAAACAGATCTCTTGCTTAATACTCCTTATATATGTGTACAGAACAAATGTCATATTGTACACATAAGGCCAGATTCACAAAGAGATACGACGGTGTATCTCCTGATACGCCGTCGTATCTCTGAGTTCTGCCGGTCGTATCTAAGCGACTGATTCAGAGAATCAGTTACACATAGATATTCCTAAGATCCGACAGGTGTAACTGTGTTACACCGTCGGATGTTAGGCTGCAATTCCAGGCCGGCCGCTAGGTGCCGTTTCGGTTTATTTACGCAACGAATATGCAAATGAGGAGATACGCCGATTCAGAAACGAACGACCGCCCGGCGCTTTTTTTTTACATCGTTTGCATTCGGCTTTTTCCGGTGGATAGTTACCCCTGGGTCTATGAGGTGCAGCCAATGTTAAGTATGGCCGTCGTTCCCGCGTTGCGATTTAAAAATTTTACGTTGTTTGCGTAACTCGTCCGTGAATGGGGCTGGACGCCATTTACATTCACGCCGAAACCAATGACGTCCTTGCAACGTCAATTACCGCAATGCACGCTGGCTAAATTTGCGGACGGCGCATGCGCGGGAACGCGCCTGATTTAAATACTACACGCCCCCTAGCCGCGGAATTTTAATTCCGCCGGGGGATTTACGATACGCCGCCGCAAGTTTTGAGGTAAGTGCTTTGCGAATTAACCACTTGCCTCAAAAACTTGCGGCGGTGGATCTTAAATCAGATAGGTTACGCGGATCTAAAGATCCGCTAACCTATGTGAATCTGGCCCAAGCCCTGCAATGCAGACAAGCTTATTTTAAATTTAGAGAGAATTTATTTTCACAGACATCACATCACTTTGCACTTGTAGTTTGCACTTCTAGTGCAAAGTGGATTTTACTTTCGTAAATAACCCCCTTTGTAATAAAATAAGACCTACTTTGTAATCAGAGAGGTGGAACACACACATGCTGGTTGTGAGTATTGGCAGACTCCGGAGGGAAAGGATATCTGTAGGTGTAATCCTATAAGTGATTCAGACTTTGTTTTCCAAGTGGTCCAAAACTAGGTAGGAATAAAATCCAGTTCTGGGATGAATGTTGGAATCCATGTATTGAGCTGATAAAAAAAATAAATAACTTGCTTCCCCGTGGCCAGCGGTTCAGAAAAACATCAACGAGAGATCCAGTGCAGAGATCCAATGCATGCACATGCATGATGATTGCTGTTGGCTTAGAAAAAAAGAACTTTCCTGACAGACTCCATGGCAGACTACGTGTGGGTTAACCCCGCCTCCTCTCCTACTATAGGACCCCCTACCCATAAATTTGAGCTCACCTCCATGGACGGTGTTCCTTTTCTGTCCTCCTCACAGGGACCACACTTCAAGTTGTTTTCCGTTTATGTCCAAGGATATCGGTCGGATCGGTACCAGCTGTGCGGTGCACCCAGGGCCCAGCTATGAGTGGGCGAGTGGTTTGGGCAGTTATATGTTTCCCCTATGGTGGAAGGGATGTAGCCCAGGGTACCAGGATGGACGCTTATGGACTGGCTGGCAAGGTCTGAGGCCCCGTACACACGGCCGAGGAACTTGACGTGCTTGGCACGTCGAGTTCCTCGTCGAGTTCTGGGATGAAGCCGCCGAGGAGCTCGGCGGGACGCCTTCTCCCATAGGACAACGAGAAAATAGAGAACATGTTCTCTATTTTCTCGTCGAGCTCCTCGGCGGCTCCATCGAGCCAAAACTGTACAGACGACAGAGTTTCTCGGCAGAATCCGGGTTTTGACCGAGTTTCTCGGTGAATTCTGCCGAGAAACTCTGTCGTGTGTACGGGGCCTGAGGATTTTCCTCTTTTATCAAGTTCTTATGGCAGACAGTTTTTGTATGTGTGTCCGCTTTCTATGTCCCCCATCCTGTCTGTGTTATTGTCGGCGTCCTGTGGAACGCTTCTGCGCTCCAGGACGCCACTATACTTCCTGGTAGGGCGGGTTGCCGTACGTCCGCGCATGCGTGAAGCCGCGGTGAAACCGACGCTTGGTTTTTCGCGCATGCGCAGTACGGCCAGTCTCTTCGGCGCAGGCGCGCATCTGAGGACCGGCCGTGACGTCATTCCGGCGGGGAATTTAAACCGCCGAGGTGCCCTTAACAGGTGGGATAACCTGTGGGCAATACGGTAGTATCCCGGAGCCTCGGCGTCCTTAGGGCAAGGTAAGCCCTGTATAAATAAATGACATAACATCTTGCTGGTCCTCCTTCTTAAAGGAGACCTTTAAAAAAAAAAATGTGTATATATGTTTTTGTATTCCTTGTGATTCTAAGGCTGTATGTGTCCGTATATATGTATATATGTAGGTATATATATGTATATATGTATCAATTTAAAGGAACGGTATTTAAAAAAAAAAATCTCTTATTTATTTGTTTTAGCCTAAGTGTCTGGTGTCATCGGAGTGTTTCATCATTTTGTTAATTGCTTCGTCATGGACTCATCTTCACGGCCGCGTGGCCAGCCCTCCCAGCCCTCCCGTGCGGAGGGGGAGGGGGATAGTGCGATGTGTTTTTAAATGGTGATTGCTAAAAATTTATTTTGGTCACCTTTCCCCCCCCCTTTTTTTCTTCTATCTGTACTATGTTTGTTACAGCCCGGCTAGATCTGTTCATTGGTCACAAGATAGGGACCTTGCCAGGCCGCAGCACCGTCATTCATCTTCCAGGACCAGACGTGTCTCTCCGTCTGGGTTCCACCATCACAGGGGACGCTCACATTCCCCCTCTAAGTATAGGAGATGTTCCCATTCCTCCTCAAGTCACCGCTACCACCACCGCGATAGTCGCTCTGACCATAGAGCATGCTGGGGATGTAAAATCGGAATCCCAGAGGGCAAATCGCTATGCGACCCATGTTATGCCCGAGCGGTCGGTGAGAAAGAGACGGAAAAACAAAATCTTGAGTCTCTTATCAAACGTGTGGTGCAACAATCCATGAAAGATTTAGACACCCCCCACACAAGGAGCCAGTCCACCACCTTTTCTGGCTCCCTGGCTGACGAGGCCAATTCCAGCCTCATGATGCCTCCCATGATTCCTCGCATAGCGAGACGGAGGGAGATGATTACTCGGTGGGTTTTGACTATGCTTTAGTCTCCCCATTAATTAAAGCAGTCAAGGAGACCCTAAAACTGGAGGATACTGCTGCTCCCCCAGAGAAACAGAGGAAACTGTTCAAACAACTGGGAAAAGAACGTTCCAATTTTCCACTTCCCTCCGAACTGAAAGATATGTTTGAGGAAGAAAAGTTTCAATGTCAAATAAAACTTCAAAACTTTATCCTTTCAAGGCTGAGGATGTTAAACACCTGGAAAATGCTCCCCTTGTGGATGCAGCAGTAATGCGCCTAGCGAAACATGTCACTCTTCCGCTAGAAGATTCAGTGTCCTTTAAGGATGGCCTGGAGCGCAAAATAGATCAAGATCTTAAAAGGATCTATAACTTGGCCGGAATGGCCTGCAAACCAGCCTTAGCACTGACAGTCACGTCAAAAGCTATGGAAGCTTGGGTTGAAAATGTGGACTCAGTTCTGAAAGGAGTATCAGAAGATCTAGCTCAAGGATCGGCAGTTCAAGAGCTTAAAATGGCAGTTGCCTTTTTGGGGGAGGCATCGATTGACCTTATTCGCCTGTTGGTCAGAACTATGTTGTCGTCAGTCACGGCCAAGCGGGCCTTGTGGTTGCGCCCCTGGTATGCTGACCCAGCCTCTAAACAGGCATGGTGTAAAATTCCCTTTGAAGGGGCATCATTGTTCGGTAACAAATTGGATAATGCCATTTCTAAGGCCACAGGTGGGAAGTCGGGGTTCCTTCCCCAGGACAGGCGCCCATTTAACCAAAGACGACCTCGACGTAGGCGCAGTACAGAGCGCTCGAGGGAAGCTCGCTCCTATAGACCAGGCCAAAATTTCAGGAGAAATTGGAACTGGAATCGAGGACAATCTTCCTTTCAGAAGTCTGCCAACAAGCAAACATCTGGTGGGCGCGAGCCAACAAAATCTTTTTGAGATTGGGCCCGCCCAGGCGGGTCGGGTAGGGGCTCGTTTACATCAGTTCCGGCACGTCTGGGTGGCCTCAATCTCGGACTATTGGACCATCAAAACGGTCTCCACAGGCCATACTTGGTCCTTCATCAAAGTTCCTCCTCACAGACCAATGTCCACGACACTATCAAGGTCGGAAGAAAAACGACGAGTTCTACTGTCTTACGTAGATACCTTGAAAAATCAAGGAGCAGTAGTGCCCGTTCCGAAGGAAGAGGAATTCCAGGGTGTATACTCTCCTCTTTTTCTGGTTCAAAAAAAGAACGGCTCTTGGCGCCCGGTGATAGACCTTACGTTCCTCAACAAGTTCATAAGGCACGAAAAATTCAAAATGGAGTCACTTTCGACCATACAGAAGATAGTCCAACCAGGCGACTGGTTAATCTCCATAGATTTGAAGGACACTTACTTCCATGTTCCAGTGGCGGAAGCTTTCCACAAGTTCCTTTGGTTCCAGGTTGGTCAAGAGCACCTACAGTTTGTATGTCTTCCGTTCGGTCTGACGACCTCTCCAAGAGTTTTTTCCAAAGTCTTGTTGGCGGTAGTGTCCCTTATCGGAACAAAAGGGGTACGACTGTACCACTACCTGGACGACCTGCTAGTTCTGTCTCAAGACGAGCAATTACTCCTAGTCTACAAGGAACAAGTAATCTCCACGCTGTTGGAATTCGGATGGCTCCTAAACCGAGAAAAGAGACAACTAGAACCGACCCAGTGCCTAATTTACCTCGGAGCTCAGTTCAACACTATAGAGAACACTATCTCTCTTCCAGAGGAAAAGATCCCAGTCATTCGGGAAAGTATTTCCCTAGCCCTGAATTCTTCACACCTGAGAGCTTCACAGTGCCTAAAGATAATCGGCACACTGGTGGCCACAGCCCCTATGATCAAATGGGCAATGTGGAGGCTTCGTCCCTTCCAAGCGGGCTTCCTTCAACAATGGAAGTCGGAAGACATGAATCAATGGATTCGGATTACTCTATTGATGAAGAACAGTCTTCTTTGGTGGCTCCAACGCAAAAACCTACGGACATGCCACTCACTTGTCCCCATCCAATGGGTGCCTGTCACTTCAGATGCCAGCAATGCGGGCTGGGGGGCCCATTGTGGTCAAGAACTGGCGCAAGGGAAATGGGATGCTCGGCTCCACATTCCAGGGTCAAATGTTCTAGAGCTTCGTGCGGCATGGTGTGCCCTTCAGTCGTTCTCTCATCTCCTGAAAGGGAAATCCGTTTTACTCAAGATGGACAACACCACGGCTGTGACGTATGTGAAGAGACAAGGGGGCACTCGGAGTTCCGCTCTTCTCCAAGAGGTCGAGCCCATCTTGACCTGGGCTCAAAAGAACCTGCTCAATCTGTCAGCGGTCTTTATTCCAGGAGAGCAGAACACTCAAGCGGACTTTTTGTCTCGCAACAGCCTAGACGAGTGGTCACTGCATCCACAGACCTTCAAGTGGATCCTGTCTTTGGGGATCGATCTCGAGGTGGATCTGTTTGCATCTCCCTGCAACCACAAACTCAACAAGTATTACACTTGAGTCCGTTGCAGTCAGGCCTTTGGAATAGATGCCTTAACGAGCCAGTGGAACTTCAGCAGGGCGTATGCCTTTCCTCCGCCTCCGATCATCCTGAAATTCCTTCAGAGGCTTCAATTGGAGACGATCGAAGTGGTGACAATAGCACCCTACTGGCCGAGCAGGCCGTGGTTTCCCCTCCTGATCCAGATGAGCTTCCGGGACCCGTTGCCTCTCCCTCTCAGACCGGACCTTCTTTCTCAGGGGGCGACCCTGCACCCCTGTCCAGCGATACTGAGACTGATGGTCTGGTTCTTGAAAGGGAGAGGCTAGAGTCTCTCGGGTGTGCTTCGAGAGTTATTTCTACCCTCATGAGTTCCAGAAAGCCTAATACCATCAGAGTCTATAGTAGAATTTGGTCTAAGTTCGTTAACTTCTCTACTTCTGCAGGAAGATCATGTAGAGATCCTGGGGTCCAAGACATTCTCAGTTTTCTCCAGTCTGGCCTGGACCTTCCGTTATCTATTAGTTCTCTCAGGGTGCAAGTTTCAGCTTTGTCAGCATTCTCAGGAACATCATGGGCAACTCACCCACTGATACGACAGTTCTTTCGCGGGGCATCAAGACTCAGGCCCCAGAGGAAACCTAGATTCCCCAAATGGGATCTTCCACGCATCCTTGATGCTTTGTCAACTCTCAACAACCAAGAACTTTCAGTTAAGGACTTGTCAATTAAACTGGCCTTCCTAGCACTTCGGCTAAAAGGGTATCAGAGATAAGCTTCTTGGGGTGTCAGGAACCTTTTCTGACATTCTTTCCAGACCGGGTGGTCCTTATTCCCATGCTTGGGTCCAAGCCAAAAGTTACCTCCGTGTTTCACGAAAACCAGGAGATAGTGCTTCCTACTTTCAAGTCTCCAGAATCCACGGAAGTACATCCTTTGAATGTGGGTGAAACTCTGAGAGAATACTTAAGAGTCACTTCATCTTTCAGATGTTCCAATCATCTGTTCTTATTACACTCTGGCACCAATAGAGGAAAACGTGCTTCCTCAAGAACAATAGCGGCCTGGATTGTTCAAGCTATTCAACAAGCTTACAGGGCAAAGGGCTTGGCTCCTCCAGAGGCGGTGACGGCTCATTCCACCAGAGGCATGGCGACCTCATGGGCAGTGGCTCGACATGTGGCTCCTGATGTGATATGCAAGGCAGCCTCGTGGTCTTCGATCAACACTTTCATGTCTCACTATTGTGTAGAGCCTGCTTTCTTTCTTCTGTTAATTTTGGTCTAAGAATCCTGTCAGTTGACCGGAGAAATTAAAAATTTTTGTTCAGCATACCCCCCCGTGTGAATTGGCTAGTTATTTCCCACACGTAGTCTGCCATGGAGTCTGTCAGGAAAACGGAAAATTTATTACCAAATACTTACCGTAATTTTCCTTTCCTGATAGACTCCATGGCAGACGGAGTTCCCACCCATGAGCAATAATATGAGATTTGGACTGAGAGTCGGCTAGTTACGGAACACCGTCCATGGAGGTGAGCTCAAATTTATGGGTAGGGGGTCCTATAGTAGGAGAGGAGGCGGGGTTAACCCACACGTAGTCTGCCATGGAGTCTATCAGGAAAGGAAAATTACGGTAAGTATTTGGTAATACATTTTCCGTTTTCACATGCACTAGTTGTAAAGGGATATTCAACATTAAAGAACTATTAATGTGATACCGAGGGAGTAATATGTTTTATCCAGTGCCTGTGTGGATTACAATATATAGGTCGTACGAAAAGAGAGTTTAAAGTGAGATTAAGAAATAATATCTATGGGATTTTATGAAGCTAATGCAAGCACCCTCTCAATGATCATTACAAGGAATTACAAAACAGCAGCTTTTTAGGATTGGATTACTAGACTATTGAGAACATGTATAAAAATCACAGAGGTGGGGACTATATATAAGTCAATGTCAAGAGCAGGGACTGGATAGATTTATAATGTTAATACACTAAATGCTGAATTCTGATATTGAATTTTGCTTTTAATTGGTCCACTAGTATTATTAGCTCCCTTCCCTATTTTGTATATATATTTGGTATATTTTTTGCATTTCTTGTACATTTTTTAATAGGGTTGTACTGATACCTTTTTTTATCGGTGAGTACCGATACTTTCGGTCAAGTACTCTTCGATACAAAATACTGATACTTTATAGTGCGATTTATTTAAATAAAAAATGAATGGGTCCAAATCACACTGCAAAGAATCGCATGCGATTTCCCCACCGCCCTTGTGTGTGTGAACACAGTATGCATTAAGATAAAAAAAACTTCTGTGTGCAGCAGCCCCCCCAATACTTACCAGAGCCCCATCTAGATCCAGCGATGTTGCAGCAGTGTCTTGGCTGCCCAGGACTTCCCTTCTCATTGGCTGAGACAGCAGTGTGGTGCCATTGGCTCCCACTGCTGTCAATCAAAGTCAGTCAGCCAATGAGAAGAGAAAGGGGGGGGCGGGGGGAGCAAGAACAAGAGAGGGGAGAGAAAGAGATAGAGAACAAGAGAGAGACATAGAGAGAGAGGGGGGAGAGAGAACAAGAGAGAGAGAGAGAGAACGAAAGAGACATAGAGAAAGACAGAGAGAGAGACTCTGTGTGTCTCTCTCTTGCTGTCTCTCTCTTGTTCTCCCCCTCTCTCTCGTTCTCTCTCTGTCTCTCTCTTGTTCTCTCTCTTTCCCCCTCTCTCTGTATCTCTCTCTGTCTCTCTCTTGTTCTCTCTCCCTGTCTCCCTCTCTCTCTTGTTCTCTCTCTGTCTGTCTCTCTCGTTCTCTCTCTCCTTCTGTCTCTCTCTCTTGTTCTCCCCCTCTCTCTCTTTTGTTCTCTCTTTCTGTCTCTCTCTCCCTCCGTCTCTCTATGTCTCTCTCTCTCGTTCTCTTTCTCTGTCTCTCTCTCGTTCCTTCAGAGCTGTGCTGTGACAAGGCAAGCTTTTTGCCGGGCCAAACTGGCCTACCGGGATATTTCCTGGCAGGCCACATGCCCTCAGTGCCCTGGGGCTGCTTTTGGCTCGGAGCTTGCCTTTCCGGTGCATTGCCTCCTCCTCTTCTGATTCCGCCGCCAACTGGTGCCGCCCACTGAATTGTCTGCAGCCTGCGGAGTGATGTACCTAAGGCTAAGCGGAGCAGGAGAATGCTGTAGTGCTTTTTCTCCTTCCATACGGCCCGTGTGGCTCCAGCGCCGCCCACTAGCTGCGGAGTCACGAGTGATATGTGTGAGGGCAGCAGGAGAATAGGAGGAGTGCACAGCAATGGAGCGGAAGAATTAAGGTGCTGCAATTTGGATTTATTCATTCTCATTCATACCACTCTTCTCTCTCTCTCTCTCTCTCTCTCTCTCTCTTCCCCTCTCTCTCTCTCTTGTTCTCTCTCTGTCTCTCTTTCTCTCCCCCTCCCCCTCTCTATCTATATGTCTCTCTCTTGTACTCTCTCTATCTCTCTCTCTCTGTCTCTCTCAATCTCAAATTTTCAAATTCAAATAAGCTTTATTGGCAGGACCTAATACATGTTAGCATTGCCAAAACAGTTGCGTTTGTATAAGAAAAGGCAAATGAGGGGGGGGTAATATAAAGGGAAATTGACATAAGTCTGTGTAAAGGATTTTTAAGTCCTCAGTTTTCCCTCTCAGTCTGTGACACGCTGTCACATACCAGTAGAAATGGCTGTGGGCGCATTGGCCGGGATTCAGAAAGGACTTAGGCCTCGTACACACGACGGGACATGTCCGATGAAAACGTTCCGCGGACCGTTTTCATCGGACATGTGCGCTGCCGGATTTTGGTCTCATGGCTGTACACACCATCAGACCAAATTTCCCGCGGACAGCGAACGCAGTAACATGGCCGCGCCGTCGCCGCGACGATGATGCGGCGATGTGCGCGACCCTGGAAGGTCAATGCTTCCACGCATGCGTCGAATCACTTCGACGCATGCGAGGGCTTTCGGCCGAGCGGACATGTCCGGTGAGTCGTACAGGCGACCGAACATGTCCGAAGGACAGGCTTCCAGCGGACGTGTTTCTTGCTAAGAAATTTTTGTCTGCTGGAAACCTGTCCGATCCGCCGGAAAATTGTCCGGTCGGCCGTACACACGACCGAACATGTCCGCAGAAACTGGTCCGCAGACCAGTTTCAGCAGACATGTTCGGTCGTGTGTACGAGGCCTAACGACGACGTATCTCCAGATAGGCCGTCGTAAGTCCAAATGTGCGCCGTCGTATCTATACGCGTATTCTTAAAACTAGATACGCCTGAAATTTGCCAAGATACGACCGATGTAAGTCTCCTACGCCGTCGTATCTTGGGTGCATATTTACGCTGGCCGCAAGGGGGGCTTCTGTAGATTTACACGTTGAATATGCAAATGACCTAGATACGCTGATTCACGAACGTACTTTCGCCCGTCGGATTTAGCTACGCCGTTTACGCAAGGCTTACGTCCGGCGTAAGTTTACCCCTCATTAAGCAGGGGTAAGTCATGTTAAGGTATGGACGTCGGAAACGTCGGAACAGCGTCATATTTTGCGTTGTTTGCGTAAGTCGTATGTGAATGGGGCTGGCCGTAAGTTACGTTCATGTCGAAAGCATTGAGCCGACGTATCTTAGGGAGTATTTGCGACGTGATTCTAAGCATGCGCGCGCATGCGCCGTTCGATCAGCCATGCATTTACATGGGGTCTCGCTTCATTATAATACAACACGCCCACTGCCTTGCTACTTTAAATTATGCGGGCTTACGCCGGCCATGTTACATTACGCCGGCGTAAGAAAGGGAGCAAGTGCTTTGTACAGTACGAGCCACTCTAGGTTACGTCGGCGTAGCGCATATCAGATGCGCTACGCCGCTCTAAAGAAACGCCAATCTTTCTGAATCCCGGCCTTAGTCTGTTTTTGGGGTCTTGTAGCACCTTCAATTTACGGGGCCAGTTTGTAGTCTCTCTGCAGTGACTGGTAATCAGTTAATTTTTTGAAGTTTGTTATTTCATTTCTCCATTCTCCAACATGTCTTTCTTTGGAGTCATTCATTATGTTTTTTATTTGAGATTTTGTCAGGCGGCATTGTTGAGAGTTTGGGATAGACAAGGTGTTGATGAGTTGTTGCAGGCCACACGGCTTGGACTGGTACTTACTGTTCAGTAAGGCTTCATGGTGGTATGAGTTGGGACTGCTGTTTTGTAGGTCGTCCCAGTATTATTGATAAGGATTAATAACCCCAGCACAACTCTAGGGCAAAAACCCATTCTGCCTCTGAGTCAAATTCATATTAGTGAAACACGCAGACAAGAGGGAAGTTTTAGTCTACATCCTCCACCGTCCAACGTCAAAGAGAAGGAACTTTATTGCCAGCATAGCTTTATAGACAAAATTACATCATTCATATGAGCACATCTGATTGGTTCATCAACATCTATAGTCTCTTTTTTTTTTTTTTTTATTTTTTTTTTTTTTTCAGTTTCAAAATAATTTATTGAAAGGCAGTACAGTACATAGTATGAGCCTCCAGCACAACCTGGGGCTAAAAGGTATACATACAGTATAGAGACTAAAGTAACAATATTGTCAAAAGGAGTATAGATCAAGGACATGACTCATACATGTAATTGGATATTTTCACCACTTTGGGACTAAAGTCTTCAAAATGGAGAAAACGAGAATATGAATGCGATTAAAAAATAATAAAATGGCAACTGGTACTGACTGCATTCCCGGCACCCCCAGTGGGATCATACTGTGCCTAGGAACCAGTGAATACTTTCAACTCGGAATGTGTGCCTACCTAGGGTGAAAGTGGACCCCCTGTCCCGGAATAACTGATGTTTCCGGGATCCTAGATCCATCCCAACGCTGGGATTAACCTATCCTAATTCCATATCTTAGTGAAGGCATGAGACTCCTGAGGAGAGCTTACTTAACACTCAATAATCTCCAGTGCTCAATATAACAGATAAGCATAAACAAAGAAGAGAAAAGAAAATGTTCTCTACTGTAATCTTTTCAAGGTGCAACTGCCTAACATACCTTAATGTTTTTCTGGAGATATGTAATGGAATAAGAAGAGAAAAAGAAAAAAAAAAAAAAACAAGGAGAGAAAAGGGGGAAAGAAAAGAAACAGAGAGACAGAGAAAGACAAGAAAGAATGAGAAAGAGAACATAGATTATTGTCGCCAGCTATGGACTATATGATTCGCTCTATACGTCCCAACCTCGAAAAATAACAGCAGTCCAGAAAGGATGGATATCCTCCACCCTCCCTTATCCCTATAACAGAGAAATGCCTATATATCTAGCCCAGGGTTCCCATACAGCCTCGAAAGATTTAGAAGAATTGAGTATTGTACTGACCATTTTCTCCTGGTGCATGATCCAAGAGATTTTACTTTTGGTCTTCTGGAAAGATACAGACTGTTGTTTCCACGCCCCAGCCAGTGTGATCCTAGCCCCAGTGAGCAAGAATGCTATCAATTTTTGAGTGTATTTGTTGGCCTGGGGGACGTCAGCCCCCAATAACGCTATTTGTGGAGATTTATCCACCGGTATCCCGGTCACCTTCCTAATGAGGGAGAACACCTTGTTCCAAAAACCCCTGATTCTAGGGCATTCCCACCAAGTATGCAACATAGAACCCTGGGCTAAGCAATTTCGGAAACACAAAGGGGAAGTGGTTGGGAACATTGCAGCTAGCTTGCAGGGGACCAAATACCACCGCATAAATACTTTGAGGTTAGCTTCTATTAGAGAGATGTTGATTAGACCCTTGGAAGCCCTCGACCCCACCTCATGCCACTTCTCCATGGTCCATGACATCTGTAGATCCCTCTCCCACGCTTCCATGTAGGAAGATTTGGATGTAGGTTCTGATAATGAATTGTATACAATGGAAATGCCACCTCTTTGTTCTGTAGATTTGATGCACCATTTCTCATAAGGAGTGAAATCAGGGGGATTTGGCTTATTTTTCCAGATTGAGTTAATAAATTGAGATATTCGGGAGTATCTAATTTTTTCTGTATCCGGCATTCCTAAGGTCCCCACACAATGTGCTAACGAGATCAATCCCGATGGGGCAAGAAAGTGTCCAATCCTATAAAGTCCCTTGTCCAACCACCAACGAAAAATTGTAGAGTCCCCCTTCGGGTTAAAATAGGGATTTTGAAATAGATTAGCTAAAGGTTGAGTGGCAGAGGTTATAGCTGGAGACTTCCGCATGTCGTCCCAAAGCCTGAAGGCTTGGGAGAGTGTAGGGGCCATAATGGCCGGTCTCAATCTTTGGGGACACCATAGCAAGTCATCCAGAGAATTGTGAGGAACTGCCTGACCCTCCATTTCTATCCAATCCGGTTTCTCACGACCGGAGTAGATAGAAGACAACTGAGCCAGCCGGGCTGCTTGATAGTAGCGAAAGAGATGTGGTAATCCTAAACCCCCTTTAGTTATGGGCCCATATAAAACATTTTGGGGCAACCTGTATCCTCTGCCTCCCCACACAAACTTCAGCACCTTTCCCTGGAATTTTTTAAGTTGATCTTTTTTTATTGCAATGGGGAGAGATCTGAATAAATATAGCAGTCTGGGTAGGAGCGTCATTTTGACGGAATTAATTCTCCCTAGCCAAGATATTTTGTGAGTGGCCCATGTTTTTAGGTCCATTTCGAGTTTGCGGTACATAGGAGGAAAATTAGCCTGATAAAGATTTTCAAATCTATTAGTTAGATTTATCCCAAGGTAGCGAATGGAAGAGTCCGCCCACTGGAACCCGAAGGAGGCCCTCAGATTCTCTACCATTGTGGATTGCAAATTTATATTCAAAGCATGTGATTTGTTCATATTCACTCGCAGTCCTGAAACATGTCCGAAAAATTCAAGTTCTTTGCAAATGGCCGTCAAGGATGTGTTTGGGGAGGTAACAAAAAGGAGACAATCGTCAGCAAACAAAGCACACTTATGAGTGTGTTGTCCGCAACCAACCCCAGAGATGTCTTGATTAGATCTAATGGCAATGGCCAAGGTTTCTATTGCCAATGCAAAAATCACCGGTGACAGGGGACAACCCTGTCTGGTCCCTCTTCTAATCTGTATCGGGTCTGAGAAGTACCCCTGTAGTTTGACCTTCGCCTGTGGTGTTGAATATAAGGAACGCAGTATGCCCAGAAAACTCTCTCCAAATCCCCACCGCCTTAAAACCTCAAATAAGTATGGCCATGATATAGAATCGAAGGCCTTCTGAAGGTCCAGTGAAAGGAGCATACCCTCCTGGGGATGACCTCCATCCCACCCTGACTGTAATAATGAGACCACATTGATTGCCCGCCTGATCTGATCCGGACCCTGTCTCCCTGGTATGAAACCGACTTGATCTCTGTGTATATAATGGGAGATGAACGAGTTTATTCTGTTAGCCAAAATTTTTGTAAGAATTTTCATATCGTTATTAATCAACGAGATGGGTCTATAATTTTCTACTAATTCCGGGTCCTTATCAGGCTTAGGGATAACCGATATGAACGCCTCGTTCAGATGAGGGTGCAGTTCCTCCCCTGTTCTCCTGGAGTTGAAAAACCTTGTAAGGTGAGGGGCGAGGGTATCGGCAAAGCTTTTATAATAATGGTTTGAGAAGCCATCCGGCCCAGGGGCCGAGCCGCCCTTCAAGTTCTTAATCACCTCCAATGTTTCCCTCACGGAGATGGGCGCCTCCATGAGTTCCACATGTTCCCTGTGAAGGCTAGGAATAGGTAGCTTGGCAATATAGGACTGAATCTCAGGAATCCCAGCTGAGACATCAGACTGGTAAAGTGTAGAGTAGAAACCTTGGAAGGATTTAAGTATGCTTTCAGGGTTGAGGGTTGTAGTCCCATCTCGAGTTTTAATTTTTGGGAGAGAGAATGTGCGATAAGTCGGTGATAGTTTGGTGGCCAGCATAGTGCCCATTCGGTCCTTATGTTGGTAAAATTTTGCTCCGCTCCAACCCAGGGACCCTTCAGCCCTTACGGTAAGCGCTAAATTAAGATTAATTCTAGCGGTTTCCAACTGAGAAGTCGTAATGGTTGTTTGTTTTTTTTTGTGTTGTTTGCATAGCTCTGAAAATTCTCTGTCTAACTTTTCTATTTCCAAAGCTTTGGCCTTTTTCAGTTTAGCGGCAATTTGTATCAACTTACCACGGATCGAGGCTTTATGCGCGGCCCACAAAGTCTCAACTGAGATGCCTTCCACATCATTTAAACTAAAGTATTCCAGTAATGCTTTCTCAATGTCCATAATAACATTTGGGTTCTTAAGGAGGGTTTCGTTCAGGCGCCAATGAAATTGGCGATAGTCACTTGTTCGACCTCTCAGGGAGCAGATCACCATTGAGTGGTCGGAGAGAGACGTATCCTTTATAAGTGCTTTAGTGATCAGGGGGATATGCCTCGAGGTGACAAGAATGTGGTCTATCCTTGAGTAGGAGCGGTGGGGGTTGGAGAAATGAGTATAATCCCTTTTAGAGGGATTAAATTCCCTCCAGACATCAACAAGGCCTCGTTGGAAGATCAGCTTTGCTATTTTTGAACTAATCCTAGTAGGATGGGTTAATTGAGATGATAAAGGTCTGGACTTATCAAGACTTTGATCGAAAGCCACATTGGAGTCTCCTCCAAATATGATTATCCCCTCCAGTAGTGGATCTACAGTGTTAAACATATCTTGAAAAAATTTAAGTTGGCCTCTATTAGGAGTGTAGTAAGATACAAAAGAGAAGAGCTGCTCATCTAACCACCCCTTCACTAGAATAAATCTACCTTCCGGGTCCCTGTGTATTAACTGCGATTTAAATTGGCAGGATTTGGCAAAAAGAACTGCGACCCCTCTGGTCTTATCCTCAGCATTTGCCAGGAAGAACTGTGGGTAATGGTTGTGGATGAACGAGGGGGAGTAGCTTGCAGGGAAATGGGTTTCTTGTAGCAGAAGTACTCCCAACTTTTGAGAACTATAGGATTGGAACACCTTCTTGCGTTTGACCGGGGAATTTAGACCCTGTACGTTGTGGGACACCACTCTAAGGAGTGGAGACGGAGTGGTACTACGTGGCATAACCATTGAAAAACAATATCATATCATAGCTATGAAAACTTACCCCTGACAGTGGGTGTCGTGGGATCCTAGAGCAGACAGTACCAATGGGACCAAACCCCCGGAGAGGGCCTGGAAGGTGCTGTGTCCATAGACTGGCGACAATAGAATATAGACTAGAAAAACAGGAAAGAAGAAGAAAAATGCATATAATAAAGCAAAATGAATGATACAGACGAGAGTGGTGGGAGAAAAACCCCAACCCCCTCCCGCCAAACAAAACAATCACATAGCCCAAATTAAGGGCTACCAGTCCAACTCCCGACTGCGAGGTATCCACAGTCGAAGGTTGGACGAGGGCACAGAGCATCTGCCCCGGCCAAAGCCATCCCTGGGAGGAATAAGGCTCATAAAATTATCAAAGTTATGTAAATCTAAAAAGAAAAAACTGTGACATAGTAGAACTTGTTGAACGAGGGCAGCCGAGGCCCCTGAATCAGGACTAGAATTAAATCAAACCCGGCAACATGTAATTCTAGAACAGTATCATATTGCAAAATTTTGCGTCTACGTTCAAAGACCCTGAGTCAATGATACCTAACGTAAGGTTCTGAGAGGGCCAAAAATAAGTGTAGATGTTGTCAAAAAATACCTAAAAATACCAAAAGAGTATTTATCTCAGATTTTCTCACCTAACTGGAACAAACATGAACTTAAATATGTAGCATAGTAGCACTGAAAAGTTAAAAAAAAAAAAAAAAAAAAAAAAAAAAAAAACACCGGTAATGATAAGACTTGCAAAAGTCGATCCTGAGGAGGAGCAAAAGTGAACGAAATTGGATAAACATGTTTAGGTCCAAGTAGACCAGAGAGTCCCCAATGATGTTGGGAAATCCCGACGGAGAAGCCCCCATTAGGGACATCTCAGGAAACCTTTAAGAGGAAAGCAGGAGTGTTGACATGAGAAAGTCAAGTTGCGGCTGATTCTTTTATGCGTCTGCTTTTGTTGGATTTCCAAGGCGGCGAAATAGGGCTAGTGGGAGTAGGCCTTTTGGAGGATCCTGTCTGTGGGGTGGAAGTGTCCATTGCTGGATCCAACGAAATGAGCTTCAGGGACAATAGGATCTTTTCTCCCTCCGCTAGGGATGAGAAGGAGTGATTTTTTCCATTAAATGAAAATTTCAGGGCAAATGGAAAGGCCCACCAGTACCGAATTTCCTTTTGAGACAGAACCAATAGTAGGGGCTTTAGGGACCTGCGCCTCTGGATGGTTAGGGGGGATATATCTGCGAATATTTGAATGTTGCTTCCTTGAAACAAAATGGAAGGATGTTGACGTGAGGCTTTCATTACTTCCTCTTTCACTGAATAGTAATGTGGTTTTACTACAATGTCTCTGGGTGAGCCGTCCTTCCTGAGCGGGCCTAAGGATCTATGAGCCCTGTCCAGTTCTAATTTATGACCATTAATTGATGGCAAAAGGTGTTTTAAAAGGTCTTGAACTGCTGTGGGAACGTCCAAAATGGATTCAGGGAGCCCCCTGACCCTAAAATTCTCTCTTCTCGAACGATTTTCGAGGTCATCAATTCTATTCAAAGCAGTGTCAAGTTGTTCTTGTAAAGAATGTATATGGTCAGTGTTCTGGTTAGCCCTGGAGACTGTGATATCCAATTTTTGCTCTATCACCTCCATTCTGGAACCAAGGTTCTGGAAATCGGATCTAATATCATTAGTTATCTTATTAGCAGTAGTGGCTAGGCCCCTTTCTAGCAATTCAGATAATTTTAAGAAGAGTTCCCCTGCGTTTTGAGGCATGATGGGTTCCTGGCTGCCTGAGGAGAAAATGGCGCCTGAGGGGGAGAGAGCGGCTCCCATATGAGTAATATGAGGGACAGAGTGCTGCTGTGATGGGTTCCCTTTATGAGGCTCTGAGGTAGTAGGTGAGAGGGACAAGAGGATAGGAGCTCCCTGTGCAGCCATTTCAGCATAGGAGACCGGGTTCTGGGATACAGCCTGTCTGCCTTCCTTCCTTCCCTCAGCGTTAACTTCTATTACCTGAGGTGCGGTCGCCATATTGGATTCGACCGCCACCTCCGTCGGCGTAGAACTTGTCCTCCGGTCCCGCCGGACCGAGCTGTTGTCCATGGGCTCTCAGCCCTGAGCTTCCCCGAGATGTACAGCCAAAAGTTTCGGCTGCCGGCTGCCCTCGTTCGAGGCTAGGACGGCGGAATGGCCGGGGCAGTGCGGAGCTCCGAGCTTAAGCCGCCATCACGGGAGCCTCCGCGCATGCGCCTCGAAGAAAAAAAAAAAAAAATAAATAAAAAAAAAAAAAAATCCATCTATAGTCTCTTATTACACGTCCCTGTTGCCACAAGGTCTTTTTACTTAACTCCATCACATTATAGCGCCCTTTTCTGTACTGTGAGAAGTAAGGGAAATCTGCCCAACTCAGACCGGCAAGCACTGTTGGAGGTGCTCCCATGAACTTGGAGGAGGTGCTTGCAAAATTCCAGATGGAATATTTCTGTTGGGCTGGGGTCCCATTTGGATTGGTCTGGGTAGGTGACAGGACCCCAAACTTCACTGCCATAAAGAAGAATTGGGGCAATGACGCTATCAAATATTCTGAGTCAGACTCTCACTGATGGTTTTAGGTGGTATTTCTGTGTCTCTCTCTCTCTCTCTGTATCTCTCTCTCCATCTCTCTCCCTGTCTCTCTCTCTCTCTCTCTCTCTCTCTCTGACTCTCTCTTTGTCTTTCTCTATCTATGTCTCTTGTTCTCTCTCTGTCTCTTTCTCTGTCTCTCTCTCTGTCCCTCTCTCCGTCTCTCTCTCTCTGTCCCTCTCTCTCTCCTTCTCTCTCTCTCTCTATTTTTTTTAAGTGAACTTATTGATAATAATAATAAATTAACATTTTTTTTGCAGGTAAAAAAAAAAGTGATTTTTTATTTTATTTTTTGCCTGCAGACCACTGCACCTGGTTGTATTTCCCCTGGGTGGGGAAATACAACCATGTTTTACATTGTACATCTCCAGGGCTGGACTGGCCTACCAGGATACCAGGACATTTCCAGGTTGGCCGCCTGCCCTGAGGCCACTTTAAGCTATGGCTGGCTGCAGTGCTCCCCTCCCTCTCTCCTCTTATGTCATGTGTCACACAGAGCAGACATCTCCTGCTGTGTATCACGGAGCTGGGTCTGTGTGTGTTCGGCGGCCCTGTAACAAGGTCCCGCCCCCCTAGACCGGAATCAGTGTTCTGCCTATCACACAAGCCGGTCTAGGGGTGTGGGACCTTGTGACAGCTCCGACGATTACAGACCTAGCTCCGTGACACACATGCAATGGTGAGTATGTATTGATGGGTAGTGAGGCTGCATTTGATGCACAGTGAGACTGCAATGATGGGCACAGTGAGGCTGCATCTGATAAACAGTGAGGATGCATTCATGGGCACAGTGAGGCTGCATTCATGGGCACAGTAAAGCTGCATTTAATGGGACAGTGAGGCTGCATTTGTTGGTACAGTGAAGCTGCATTCATGGGCACATTGAGGCTGCATTCATGGGCACAGTGATATTGCATTCACGGTCACAGCGAGGCTGCATTCGTGGGCACAGTGAGATTGCATTCACAGGCACAGTGAGACTGCAGTCACGGGCACAGTAAAGTTGCATTTGATGGACAGTAAGGCTGCATTCATGGGCACAGTAAGGCTGCATTCATGGGCACAGTAAGGCTGCATTCATGGGCACAATGATGCGGCATTGATGGGCACAGTGAGGCTGCATTGATGGGCAGTGAGGCTGCACTGATGGGCACAGTGAGGCTGCATTCATGGGCACAGTGAGGCTGCATTCATGGGCACAGTGAGGCTGCATTTGATGGGCATGGTGAGGCTGCATTGATGAGCAGTGAGGCTGCATTAATGGGCAGTGAGGCTGCATTCACCGTCACCATAAAGCTTCATTTGATGGGCACAGTGAGGCTACATTCATGGGCACCATAAAGCTTCATTTGATGGGCACAGTGAGGTTGCAATGATGGGTAAAGTGAGGCTGCATTGATGGGCACAGTGAGGCTGCATTTGATGGGCACTGATGAGGCTGAATTTTATGGGCACTGGTAAGGCTGCATTGATCTCTTGTATTATGTCTGCAGTCTCTGACCATCTCCTGTATCATGTCTGCAGTCTCTGACCATCTCTTGTATCATGTCTGCATTCTCTTACCATCTTTAGTAAGATGTCCTCAGTCTCTAACCATCTCCTGTATCGTGTCCGCAGACTCTAACCATCTTTTGTATCATGTCTGCAACCTCTAACCATCTCTTGTCTTATATACATGTGTGTGTTTGACGGCGCTGTAACAAGGTCCGGCCCCCCTAGACCGGCTTCTGTGATGGTAGATGGAACACTGATTGAATCAGTGTTCTGCCTATGACACAAGCTGGTCTAGGGGGCGGGACCTTGTTACAGCGCCGATGATTACAGACCCAGCTCCGTGACACATATGCAATGGTGAGTATGTATTGATGGGCAGTGAGGCTGCATTTTATGCACAGTGAGGCTGCAATCATGGGCACAGTGAGGCTGCAATCATGGGCACAGTGAGGCTGCATTCACGGGGGCACAGTGAGGCTGCATTCACGGGGGCACAGTGAGGCTGCATTTACGTGTACAGTGAGGCTGCATTTACGTGTACAGTGAGGCTGCATTTACGTGTACAGTGAGGCTGCATTCATGGGTACAGTGAGGCTGCATTCACAGGCACAGTAAAGCTGCATTTGATGGACAGTGAGGCTGCATTCATGGGCACAGTGAAGCTGCATTCATGGGCACAGTGAGGCTGAATTCACAGGCACACTGAGTATGCCTTTAGGGATACAGTAAAGCTGCATTTGATGGACACAGTGAGGCTGCATTGATAGGCTGAGGCTGCATTGATGGCCAGTGAGGCTGCATTCATGGGGAGTGAGGCTGCATTCATGGGCACAGGGATACTGCATTCATAGGCACAGTGGGGCTGCATTCATGGGCACAGTGAGGCTGCTTTCATGGGCACAGTGAGGCTGATTTCATGGGCACAGTAAGGCTGCTTTCATTGGCACAGTAAGGCTGAATTGATGGGCACAGTGAGGCTGCATTTGATGGGCACAGTGAGGCTGCATTCATGGGCACAGTGAGGCTGCATTTGATAGGCACTGATGAGGCTGCATTTGATGGGCACTGCTGAAGCTGCATTGATCTCTTGTACTATGTCTGCAGTCTCTGACTATCTCATGTATCATGTATGCAGTCTCTGATCAGCTCTTGTATCATATCTGTAGTCTCTGACCATCTTTTGTACCATGTCTGCAGTCTCTGACCATCTCCTGTATCATGTCTGCAGTCTCTGACCATCTCTTGTATCATGTCTGCAGTCTCTGACCATCTCCTGTATCATGTCTGCAGTCTCTGTCCATCTCTTGTATCACGTGTGTAGTCTCTGACCATCTCTTGTATCATGTGTGTAGTCTCTGACCATCTCTTGTACCATGTCTGCATTCTCTTACCATCTTTTTAACAAAAAAAGTTTATTCAAGTATTTAGACAAAGCAAAAAAAAAGAGAACCTCTTACCATCTTTAGTATGATGTCCTCAGTCTCTAACCATCTCCTGTATCGGGTCTGCAGCCTCTAACCATCTCTTGTCTTATATCATGTCTGCAGTCTCTGAGGGAGTCTGGAGAGGAGTCAAGAGTGGGAGTGCCACCAAGATGGGGTCATGGGAGAAGTCAGACATGTGTGGACTGTGGAGCGGAGGCTATAGGATAAAACCAGAGCTGGAGCCGACTGACTGAGCCCTGTACGGTGCACGTGAAAGGAGGTCAGTGACATCGCCACCAGGCCAGCCTGAGGGGGGGGGGGGGTCACTGATGTAAAGTGAATACAATAATGTAAGGGGGCACTGATATATATATAGCTCTATGTACTTTCATATCTGTCTTCTCTATATATACAGTGGGGATCGAAAGTTTGGGCACCCCAGGTAAAAATTTGTATTAATGTGCATTACGAAGCCAAGGAAAGATGGAAGAATCTCCAAAAGGCATCAAATTACAGATAAGACATTCTTATAATATGTCAAAAAAAGTTAGATTTTATTTCCATCATTTACACTTTCAAAATGACAGAAAACAAAAAAATACCCAGCAAATCCAACAGCTTCCTAATGAGGTTACTCTCGAAGTCCCTTCCCTGATCGGAATGTATACATTGGGGCAATCCATAATGGACGAAAAACTTTTCTACTAGTACCTTCGCCACTGTGGAAGGTTGTGGATCCTTGGTTGGAAATGCTTGGGCATATCAGGTAAAATGATCAGTTATCACCATGACTTTCCCCAATACACTCAGATCACTTTCTAGGCAAAGGAAATCAATGCACACCAGCTCCATGGGTCCATGGCTTTGCAGGTGGCCCATTGGGGCAGTCCGATGTGGCAAGGTCTTCCTTTGGATGCACTGCATGCAGGAGTGGCAGTACCCTTCGACTTCAGCCCACATGTGGGGCCAGTAAAACATGTCCCTGACTAACTGGAAGGTTCTCTGAGTTCTCTCGGATCCTAGATGGCCGTGGTTGTCATGAAGAGCGTTCAAGGCCATTTCTCTATATTTGGCGGGGAGAAACAGATTAAATAAGTAAATAGTGCAGCGCAAATACAAAAAATCTCTAATTAACAAAATTAGTAACAATTAATAGAAGTCCATATAGTGCACGGCATACAAGAAGTCAGCTCTGTGCGTCCCCAGATCCTTCTTCAGCGTGGGGCGGGGATCCCCGCCCCACGCTGAAGAAGTCCCGCCTACTCTGGGACGTAACGCGTACGAGGGGGAGGAGTCACGTCTACGTCACCCGCGTTCGCCTGCCTCACGAGACCCACACACTGTCTGTATTGATCCGGAAGCGTTGAGCTCCGGTACATGCTGCTTGCTATACACTCGGCTGAGAGTGTCCACAAATGTGAGTGATTTTACTGAATATGTTTTTAGATTAAAGTTTTTTTGCATACGGAGAGCACTAGTCCTTCACTTTTGTTGCCTTTTCGGTCCATGGATTAAGTTTTGGGGAGATTGCTGAGTTGTCTTACTGATTGCTGGCTCCATCTGGGGACGCACAGAGCTGACTTCTTGTATGCTGTTACCATCTACTATCTGGAGGATATGTTACATGCTTTTTGACCTAGCCACAGGTCGAATTGCTGAGGTAAGAGGCCATCCATAGCCTTGGTGGAGGATATTTCTTTCCTGTGGGTCACTGATCTTATGAAGATTGCTGCACAATTCGTCACCATTGTTTTTTGGAGCACCTTCTTTATCACCGTGCACTATATGGACTTCTATTAATTGTTACTAATTTTGTTAATTAGAGATTTTTTGTATTTGCGCTGCACTATTTACTTATTTAATTTCACTTTGAGATATTTTTTGGATTATATCTGCAGTGCTGGCTTGCAATTTATTTAGTTTATGTTTATGAGTTTAATTTTCCAGCGCTGAATTATTTCACTTTTTATTTCGGGGAGAAACAGATGCCATCTCTCTTCTGAACCATCGGAGGGGCCCCTTCGGTAGACCACCCCCTGATGTAACTGCAACTGGTCCCATTCTCTATGTACCAGTCGAGCCTCCTTAGGTGAGTCTGTGAGAAGTACTTCTGGGCATTTCTCCTCTAGAGCTTTTAATATTAATCTTTCCAGGGCGTCTTCCTGTTGGTCCATCCTCAGATATTTTTTTGATATCTTCGGGAGACCCTCCTCTCTCACCTGTGTTACTTTACAATAGCACTTGGGTACTCCAGCAGGTGAAACTCCTATTTACTCAGCCATGGACCCTCCCCTGGCCTTGAGTTCCACCCCTTGGTACAGAGCCCGTACTACTTCTGGGGTTAACTGAGTCCACTCTTCAGTGGAATCTTCAGGGCCATGAGGTCTTCTGGATAGGGCATCTGCATCTCTGTTTTCAGCACCTGGTCGATACTTCAGACTAAAGGTAAATCCCAAGAGAGCTTCCAACCACTGATGTCCTGTAGCATTCAGTTTGGCGGTAGTGAGGAGGTAAGTGAGTGGGTTGTTATCGGTTCTCACCACAAATTTGGCCTCATATAGATAGTCCTTCAGTTTATCCACAACGGCCCATTTGAGAGGCAAAAATTCAAGTTTATGTGTCGGGTAATTCTTCTCTGCTGGGACCAGACTCCTACTCACGTATGCAACGGGACGCAGGTGACCATCATATTCTATGTATAACACCCCACCCAATCCATCTTGGCTGGCATCAACATGCATTTCGTACGGTCTTTGGGATCTGCAGAGGCCAGGACAGGAGCCGTGGTCAGGCTTTTTTTTAACTGGATAAAAGCCTCTTCACATTTAGGGTTCCACTGATCCTGGATCGATTCCTTGGATTTCCTGGGACCCGAAGTGAGCTTCACAGGCTTAACCGCCTCTGGGGCTTCATCTTCTTCCTCTATCTTCAGCGACTCATTTAGGGGTCTGGCTATCTTGGCAAACCCCTCCACGAATCTTCTGTAGTAAGACCAAAAACCCAGGAATGATCAGAGTTCGGTCACGTTAGTAGGCCTCGGCCAGGAGGTAACAGCATCCAACTTCTCTGGATCCGTAGCCACCCCTTCAGCAGACACAATGTAACCCAGGTAGTGGACTGAAGACTCATAAAATTTACACTTCTCCGGGGACAGCTTCAATCCTTCCTCATGAAGTCTCTTCAAGACCTTCTCCAGCCTTTCTTCATGTTCTTCCAGGGTTCTTCCAAATACAATGACGTCATCCAAGTACACCAGGACTTCTATCAGATTCATGTCTCCTACTGTGCTCTCCATCAGTCTCTGGAAAGTGGCAGGGGCCCCCGAGAGGCCCTGAGGCATGCGATTGAACGCGAAGAATACAACTGGAGTAATAAAAGCCATCTTCTCCCTGTCTTCAGGGTGCATGGGAATTTGGTAATACCCACTCTTCAAGTCCATCACACTGAACCATTTGGCCCCCGATAAACTCTGTAGGGCATCTTCTATCCCGGGGGTAGGTTCTTCAGTTCAACGTTCGGTAGTCGATTCACAATCTTAAGGATCCATTCTTCTTTCGAACTACCACGATCGGGGAGGCATAAGGGCTTCTAGATTCCCGAATTATTCCGGTCTTCTTGAGCTCCGCCAGTTGTTCACGCAAATCTTCCAAGTCTCCTAGAGGAACCCGTCTGACTCTTTCCCTAAATGGCTTGTCTTCCTCTAGGCCAGTGGTTCTCAACCTGGGGGTCAAATCATGACTTTCCAGGGGTCACCAAATCCTGGGCTGTTCCTGAAGCCTGCACTGATCTCCCAGGAAGGGAGATAAGAGGGGGAGGGAAAAAAAGGGAGAGAAAGGAAAAAAGGAAAAAAAAAGAGCAAGAAAGAGTTAGGGGGGGGGGATTAGGATAGAGAGATGAAAGGGAAAGAAAGGAGAAGAGAAAGAGTGGTACATACTAAAATGTACTATAAAGGGTTTTAAATACTGTACGAGTGGAAGGGACTCAGGGAGCGCTAAATGTCCGTGGGTTAGGGGCGCAAATTACTTTTGTTGCCTTGGGTGCTTTCAACCCACGCTATGAAAATAATTTTACTGTTAGGGGTCCCCACAACTTTGAAAATGTTATCAAGGGGTCACGACACTAGAAGGTTGAGAACCACTGCTCTAGGCGGATCGTGTGAGTGGCACTCTTCGCACACCCCACGTCATATTCATCCTTAGCCAACGGAGCTCTGGCCCTTCCTTTCCATTCTGGCGGGAGGGCCGTGTCCCCTGTGCAGAGCTTCTCCAGAATTCCTTCGCCCTCTTCCTCCTTCTTCCAATCAGATGGGCGATTGGGGTGGCTGAGTTCACTTGACCCAACAACATTCTGGCTGGTACCTTCACTGGTGCGGTCGTAGTGTTTCTGATGCTCACCGAGACCTCCCCATGATTCCTCTGTAGGGCCTTCCATGAAACCACTTCAGGGACCACTTCTATCCCCTTACTGTTCTGTGGGTCAGCTTCTAGAACAACAAAGGGGCCTGGTTGCCTCCATCTGAGCTTGACAGAAGCCTTTAAGCAGGTCACCTCTCCTGGCTGCAGCATCATTTCACTTCTTCCCAGTCTCCAGATTCTTCCAATTCCTTCTTTGGGAGCCTTCTTTTCCAGAACCAGGCGCTGGTAAGCCTGCCTCAACATTGGATGCACCCTTGCAGGTGGAGTATCTTGCTCTTGAGCTAGAGGTTCCAGGAGCCTCCGCACCAAGTCGGTGTTAGTCCCTATGATAAGAGAACTCTATTGAGCTCCTGGTGGGCGGGGGAAAAATATTGCCAGAGTGTCGAAAGTTTCGGCTTCTCCCTCCACTGAGGGGTCAAAAGTCAATTTGATTGGTAAGTATTCAACATGAGGGAAGTTTTGGGTGCCAATGCCCCAGATCTCCAACTCTTCCAGCTTGCGTAGCGGCAGGTGCTTAAGGTGTTTGTCATAGAAATCCCTATAAAGGAAAGTCACTTGGGCTCCAGTGTCAAGGAGGCACTTAGCGTAGATTCCTTCTATTTGAACGGAAACTATCAGGGAAGGCCCCACTAATTTGGCAGGAAACTTCTTTCTTGACACCTTCTTACTTGACTCTGCTGTCTGTACATTTACTTCTTTCCTCTGTGGATTCCTATTAGGTTTGAACCCTTGTTGGACCTGGCGTGCATTGATCTTCCACCTCTTAGCAGCTTGAGTCACAGGGGGGAAATATTTGATTGCCCAGAGACAACAGGGGCACTTGGCGGGGACTTGTACCCCCGACACTGCTTTCTTTTTTTAGAAAATGTCTTGAAGTCAACTGAAACCCACGGACACCCGGTTGACTCCTTCACCGGGGCCCTCTGAAGTTTTCCGCCGGCCTGCAGTACTGAGCTGCGGCCTTCTCAGGACTGGGGCATACTTCCATGACATGTCCGACTCCTCCACAGTTGAAGCAAATTGGTAACTTCCAGTGTTTCCTTAGTGAATCAGTGTTGGAACTAGAAGGTTTCCTTGATTCTGACGAAGCATCCCAACTCTGGGTCTTAGTTGCTTGACTTGTCAGAGCAGTCACCAATTCTATCAACTGAGACACTTGGGCCTTCAAAAGTTCCACCTGATTGTCCCCCTCCTCAGCACCGATGGTTCTGACTTTAGCAGTGGGTTTGGGCTTCTGGGGTTCTCTCTTATTATCCAGCATAATTTCTTCTTCCCTAACCAACCGGATCAGATCAGGGTATTCCAGGACACTCCCCGCTGGGCGGGTTCGCAGAACAAGGCCGATGGGGTCTAAAGGCTGAGTAACATCTGGTATATGATCCGGTCCAACCGTCTTATGAACTCTGACATTTTCTCCCCTTCCTTCTGGTAATAGTGTTCCAACTGATAGAGGAGTTCGGTGGCCTTTTCAGTCCGACCGTACACATCTTGAAGTGCGCTCAGGTAATCTTGGGCTGTACAGTTTTTCTTACTGAGCTTGAGATTTCGTAAAGCTCCAAAGCGGGGCCCCTTAAGCTCTCTGTGACCCTTTGTTTTTTTTTGGGCTTCAGGAACTTCCCATTCTTCCAAAGCCTGGGTGGCACATTCTAACCACTCCTCAAACCCATCTTCAGCTGAGGGCACCGGTTGTCTACCTGAGAAGACCCTAAGCTTCCTGTACCCAGCCATCACATAGTCCGCTGGATCTTTCTTGCACTTGGCAATAATTTCTCCAAGGAACGCACACAATTCTGGGTTAAGAGAGGCTAAAAAATGTATAATGTTTGGGGGGTTATATAATTTTCTAGCACAAAATACTGATTTATCCACTTGCCGACTGTGCTATTGCCGAATGATGGCTACAGCATGGCCGGCTAGTTCTGGTAGGCTGCCATATGATGACCAGTCACAGTGGCTCTTTAACGTGTGATTGCTCCGTCCAATGACAGAGCGATCACTTTGTCAACAGACCGGGTTCATGTCTGGTTCAGCTCACGCTGCTGCAGTGTTTCTCAGGCCTCCCCTCACACACTGTATTGGTGTGAGGAGAGGAGAGGGAAACACAGCATGAGTTGGCATGATCCCAAGTACCACCACAGTGCCCCTACAGTGCTATTACAGTGCCCATCAGTGCCACTACAGTACTCATCAGTATCCTATGGTGCCACTACAGTGCTCAACAGTGCCACTACAATGCTCATCAGTTCCACTACAGTGCTCAACAGTGCCCTATGGTGCCACTATAGTGCTCATTAGTGGCCTACAGTAGCACTACAGTGCTCATCAGCGCCACTACAGTGCACATCACTGCCCTACAGTCCCCATCAGTGAGTGCTTATCAATTACCTACAGTGCCATCAGTAAATGATGATCAATGCCACTAAAGTGGTCATCAGTGCCACTACAGTGCCCTATTAGTGCTCATCAGTGTTAACCCATCAGTGGATCCTCGTCAATGCCCATTAGTGCCGTAAAAGTGTGTAAAAAAATGCGTAAAAAATTAGTTTTTTGTTGTTCAAAAGACTCGTTATGCCTCATAGAATATACGACGGGGTGTTTGTTTCCGAAATGGGCATTTCCACTTTCCTGGTGCTCCAGGGCCTTCAAAAATGTGATAGATAGTTAGGAAATTAGATGTGTCATTTATGTCCCTAGCATGTGCTCCCTGCATGTTAGGCCTCTCTATGTGGCTAGGCTGTGTAAAAGTCTCACATGTGGTGTCATCATACACAGAGGCATAGCAGAATGTGTTTTGGGGTGTAATTACATGTATGCATATGTCATGAGTGAGAAATAACATGTTATTGTGACAATTTTGTGGAAAAAAATCTTAATTTTCCAAAGAATTGTGGGACAAAATTACAACTTCAAAAAACTCACCATGCCTCTTATGCCGCGTACACACGATCAGAAATTCCGACAAGAAAAACGTGGATTTTTTTCAGACGGAATGTTGGCATATTCCTCCTCTCTGTATGTCTTCGTGACCATTGATGCCAAGACTGAAAGTGATGGAAAAATCTAAAATTTTGACAATAGAGACAGTTATTCTAGTAGCAATTACCAGATTTTGGAGATATTTTCTAGCAGTTTATGTTTGCCTCTACAGGAACTTAAAGGAGATGTGCAGCCAAGGTTTGTTTGACTGTACTTCTCATGTGGATCACAGGAGTGCAGTTCGTTCTGCACTCCTGTGACCAGTTTTCAGCAGAGAGTGGGCTGAGGCCCGCTGTCGGCTGATGTCACAGAGTCAGTCCAGGCTTGGGAAGGATTGCGACCATATGGTCGGGATCTGCCCACATGCCTGGATCGGCACCCAGCTTAGCATCTCAGTGAGCAGCTAAGAGCCTGAGCTGGCCACTCTCACCCCCTCCACAGCCCAGCACTCAAGTGAGCGGTGGTGCTTAATCGCTCGGTTCTCAGTGTTAGAGCCGGCGGAGGCAGTGTTGCCAACCTACCAGGTTGAAATTTACTGACACAACACCCAAATTTTTTTACTGGCATTTCCAAAAGTTACAAAATAAATGTTTTAATTGCAAATTTCAGTATTTAGTCTACAGACAAGTAAGATATGCAATCAGCAATAGTATTTAAGGTAGATATTAAGGCACAAAAACATATTTCTTATTTTATTTTCGATATAGCAAAAGAAATTAGAAGGTGCAGGCACCCTTGCTCCCCATCCTACAAACTTGCACACAAGGGTCTGGCCACTCAGTTCAGGTTCCCTTGCACCATGACGTCACACAACACGCTCAGGCACCATCTCTGCCAGACCTGCTTCTGCTGGCGCTGCCCGAACACACTGTAGCAGGCACTCAGATGGTCTTGGCTGGGCTTCACAGCCATATTTTTTACTGGCAGTCTTTTTCTGTCACTGGCATTTACTGGCAGGAGAAAGGTGCCTATTTTTTACTGGCTGCCAGTAAAAATACTAACAGTTGGCAACACTGGGCAGGGGACAGATGCAGCATTGAACCGATGCTGCATCCAGCTAGGTAAGTATGAAGTATGGGTTAAAAAAATGTTTTAGATTCATACTTACCTCGGTGGATGCAGCATCAGACTGATGCTCCATCTGTCCCCCACCTTCCCTGCGCTGAGAACCGAGCCACTGAACATCGCCGATGGCTCGGTTCTCACAGATCCCCGAGAGGAAAGCCGCTGACTGTCAGTCAGCGGCTTTCTTCTCTGCTCCTCCACGCTCATTGGAGCGCTGAGCAGTGGAGGGGCGGGGAGAGGCTGTCTCAGTGTCTTAGCGGCTCGCTGAGACTGCCATTAATCAGGGCAGCTGGCAGATCCTGACTTGGCAGACATGATGACGCACTGCCCCGACTTATGGCAGTGATATCAGCGGAGAGCGGACTTCAGACCGCTCTCCGCTGAAAACGGGTCACAGGAGTGCAAAACGAATTGCACTCCTGTGACCCATAGGAGAAGCCCAGCCTAAAAAGCTCAGGCTGGACTTCTCCTTTAAGGGAAATCTACCTAATGGCATTCAGATGGTAAAAATAAGACTACTGTACCCAAAATGAAAAAAATAATTAAATGTTTGGCCTTTATATATACTTTACTATGGGTTTGGGTTCACTTGTAGTGTTTCATCTGGATTCATAAAGGTATTATGATACTGGTGCTGCTTTCTTTGCAGTGAAATTGGAGAGGAGCAACGCTGTAGAAAAAAAAGAAAAATAATTGAGGAAAACGGTTTAGGTTTTCAAGCTGTATAGCCATGGATGGGGAAATGAGTGGGAGGAATTTCATAAAACCCTAAGGCACCATGACTGCATGAATAGTGGTTTTGTTGAGTGTAATATATCACAAACCCCCACTAGTGGTTATGGCACAGTAATATACGGATACATTTTCTATCGTAAAAGCACGCTAATGTATGCCGGGGATGATATCACGGACAAGAACTAACAAAATGTTATTGAAGATACTGTTACTTGCAGTTGACAAAAGTGTTACAAGTAGGAACACGCAATAATAGGAGCTTATCTGTATTGATGGAGTTTAGAGGGAATGCTGTTATAGCTGAACGCAAATATAAAAAAGACTAATGAATGCAGTTATGTATTTTTAAAATTAAATTTACTTTTAAATAAATCCAGTATAAGTGCCTTAATTTGAACAGCAACGTTCACACTGGGGGATTAAAGGTCAGCATTCTGAGACAATCAGTATTTGTTCTTACAGTGACCATGCTGATCACAGGAGAAAGCAGAATAAATAAAATGAGGGATGACCTCGTCTAATGTATGTGCTGCTTCTTCTTCTTCACTGTCCAATCAGCAAGTAGAGTCGTGTTTTGATCGATGTTTTTGACCAAGCTGTGCTGCTACAGTGGAGGTTGAGCATCTGTGTACAATGTCAATTTTTTTTATTGAATTTATTTGCTTTGGCACATATAACTATTTCAACATATGCATTACAGTCGAACTTTGGATTGCGAGTAACGCGGTTAACAGAGCTTTTTTTCACAGAAAATAGGTGCAGGAACTCAACCACGACCCGTTCAGATTTCACAAACAGTAGAAGGGTCTAAACGGGGCATTAAATACCAGAATTGCATTACATACAGAGTGCAGAGTTCAGGGGGGTTTACACACAGAGTGCAGAGCTGTCACTTGTAAACACAGAAACCAGACTTCTGTGTTTACAAGTGATTGCGGTGAGCAAGCAACAAAGGGTCTGAGCCAAAGGTGGTGGAACTGAGTTCCCCCTGAAAAAAAGCCCTGGCGGTTAACGAGCTTTTCGCAATACAAGCATTTTTTTTTAAAAATCATGACTCGGTTTGCGAGTGTTATCTTGCAAGACAAGCAGGATTCAAGCATCTGCGGTGTGCAGTACCGCATTTTGCCAGGGGGGCGCCAGAGCCAATCGAAGCTGTTCAAAACTACTCTGAAATACTCAGTTCCCGAGTGTTTGAGCCTTTCAGAGGGTTTCTGAATGCAATGGTTTCTGAGTATTTCCGAGTCTCTCCAGTGCCCCCCCCACCTCTGGCAACATGCGGTATTGCATGCCATAGAAGTCAATGTGGAATGAATTATTTTCGTTTCCATTGACTTCTATGGGCAAACTCGTTTTAATATGCGAGTGCTTTGAAATACGAGCATCCTGGAATGGATTATGCTTGTAATCCAAGGTTCCACTGTATAATTATTCATTCAGCAGTTTGCCTGGAGTGCTTATGCCCCCTGGGAGTGGTGACCTACGGGTGCCAGAGAATCTCTATGCATTTGGTACCCCACCGTGAGTGACTGACACAAGGTCACAGCACCTATTCTTCTATCTGGACTCACTTTCTAGGGTAGATTAAAGGCCCGTAGACCTTATCCGAAAATCGGAAGTAAAATTTCATCCGACGAACAATCTGCAGATTTTCAGATCGTTAGTACTGTACGATGCTTTCAACAGCCGATTCCAGTTTTATGTCCGACAAAAGCTGGATGTTCAGAGTATAACATTTTGGACGTATGTGAACTCAACGTCCGATTTTCATTTAATTAGTACAGTTTTCATATACGGAAAAAGGCTACGCATGCTCAGAAACAAAAGAATACACACAAAACTAGTCAACACATTACGTCACTTCTGGAGTTGTATTCTGTCCTACGAGAATTTTCGTATGGTGAGTAACTTCTTCACTTTCGACATGCAACAAAAAACAGACAAATGGTCATCTGAAAATCTTATCGTGTGTACGAGGCTTTAAATCGGATTTCCGCTGAAAAAAAAAAAATTAGAGGGCAGCAGCTACAAATACTGCAACTGCTGACTTTTATTATTAAGACACTTACCTGTCCAGGGCACCCACGATGTCAGCACCCGAAGCCTCATCGCTCGGGTGGAGGCACCGCCATCTTTAGTAAGGGAATCAGGAAGTAAAGGCGCAAGGCTTCACTTCCTGGTTCCCTACTGTGCATGCGTGCGGGGGGAGGAGGGGCCGGACATGCCATAGATCGCCGCAGGATACTGTGGCGATTAGGGATGAGCTCCGGCGTGTTTGCACACTCCACGTGCAGAGCCCGCCAGGAAGTCTGCACATCGCTGCGCTAATCACAAGTAGGGAGACATTGTCCTGATGCTCGGCTGCAGATATCGGGAAATGTCTCCCTGCCTGTGGTTAGCGCAGCGCCGTGCAGACTTCCTGGCGGGCTCTGCACGCGGAGTGTGCGAACACGCCGGAGCTCATCCCTAGCGGTGATCTATGCCCTGAAGTGGGAGCAAATACCTGTTTTAGACACGTATCTTCTTCCCCCTGAAAGGTGCCAAATGTGACACCGGAGGGGGAGGAGAAATCCAAAAAGCGGAAGTTCCATTTTTAGGTGGAACTCCACTTAGGGTTGCCACCTCATCCCTTTAAAACCAAACACATATTAATTCCACAGGTTATGTGGCTAATTAAGGTGGTAATTAGACTCATTTGGTGCCTTACCTGCATTAAATTAGCCTCAGAACCTGTGTAATTCATATGTGTTCTGTTTTAAAGGGATGAGGTGGCAACCCTAACTCCACTTTAAGGCCTACGTATATCCAGCTGAAAGGCCTGCCATGTATAAGAACCAGTTCAAAATTCAAGAATTCACAATGCTTCTAAAGGGTTTCACAAATGCATTTTAGAAACAAAAGACAATCAACTTCATTTAATAATCGTGTAAAAAAAAAAAAACACTGAACGGGCTAAAGGTCCCCCATCATTCTTAACTTCTGTAAATAAAGCACTGCATATAAATATTTCATATTTGCTATGTTCACCCAGCAGGGGGAGCTCTAGAGTTTGCTAACTGCAAATTATGTGCAGTTGTTCTGTTCACTAATGAGTGTAATTTGATATCCTGCTATCCAAGTCTATAAAGAACACACAAAAAGCTGAAATAATCAGTGGAGAGATGCACTCCTCTCCATGTTTCTAGTTTATATGCCTCTGTATGGAGTCTCACTTGGAGTTCACAAGCGAGCAGATGTTACAGGGCTCATGATGTTCTGCAAACATTGTGTCATCTAAGAACCCTGCATTACACAGTTACTTCCAAAATTAAGACTTAGGTTTAAACTTGTAAAAAAAAAAAAAAAGAATACACAATATTGTCAAAAGTATTGGGACACCTGCCTTTACACGAATGAAGCTTGAATGCCATCCCAGAATTAGTCCGTAGGGTTCAACATTGAGTTGGCCCACCCTTTGCAGCTCTAATGCCGCGTACAAACGATCGGAAATGTCCGACTGTATTTTGGCTCAAACTTGTGTTGCATACACACGGTCACACAAAATTCCAACTGTCAAGAATGTGGTGACGTACAACACTTCAACGAGCTGAGAAAAATTAAGTTCAATGATTCTGAGGATGCGTCAAATTGATTCCAAGCATCCATGTTTTTTTGCGCGTCGGAACTTTTCCCATCTGAAAAATTGAGAACCAGCTCTCAAATTTTTGCTGTCGGAAATTCTGACAGAAAAAGTCAGATGGGGCCTACACACGGTCGGGGATTCTGACCAAAAGCTCACATCAAACTTTCCGATCGCCTGTAGCTGGTTCTCATTACAGCTTCAACTCTTTCTAGGAGTGTGTCTATGGGAATGTTTGACCATTCTTCCAGAAGCGCATTTGTAAGGTCAGGAACTGATGTTGGATGAGAAGGCCTGGCTCACAGTCTGCACTCTAATTCAATCCAAAGGTGTTCTATTGGGTTGAGGTCAGGACTCAATGCAGGCCAGTTCCTCCACCCCAAACTCGCTCATTCATGTCTATATGGATCTTGCTTTCTGCACTGGTCCAAATCATTTGGTGAAGGGGGGATTATGGTGTGGGGTTGTTTTTCAGGGGTTGGTCCTCTAGTTCCAGTGAAGGAAACTCTTAAGGCGTCAGCATACAAAAACATTTTGGACAATTTTAGTTTGGGGATGGCCCCTTCCTCTTCCAACATGACTGCACACCAGTGCACAAAGCAAGGTCCATAAAGACATGGATGAGCGAGTTTCGGGTGGAGGAACTTGACTGGCCTGCACAGAGTCCTCAACCCGATAGACAACCTTTGGGATGAATTAGAGCGGAGACTACATGCCAGGCCTTCTCGTCTAACATCAGTGCCTGACCTCACAAATGCGCTTCTGGAAGAATGATCAAACATTCCCATAGACACTCCTAAACCTTGTGGACGGCCTTTTCAGAAGAGTTGAAGCTGTTGTAGCTGCAAAGGGTGGGCCAACTCAATATTGAACCCTACGAACTAAGACTGGAAGGTTGCCATTAAAGTTCATGTGCGTGTAAAGGCTGATATATATGTGTGTGTAGCGGAGTATATATATACTGTATATATCTATATATATATATCTATATAGATATATAGATAGATATCTATGAAACACGGAAAAAACTTGTGGGAACATATCCCGTATATATTATATTTTGAGGGAAGTGGAGGAGTTGGAGTTAACAACATTCATAAAAAATTGGGAGAAAGAATTGGGGAAACGAGGAAGGAACCAAGAAGTGGGAAGAATACAGTAAACAATAAGATGATGGAAATGAATTATAAATGTATATATGGGTGGTACAGAACTCCCGATATCCTAGGAAAGTACCAAACAGGACAAACAACGGAGTGTTGGCGGAGGTGTGGACAGGTGGGAACTATGGCCCACATATGGTGGGAATGCCCCAAGATAGCGACCTATTGAAAGGAAGTACTAAACTATATTAAATAGATCACTAAAACAGATCTACCTGAGGAACCTTGGACATGTCTATTTCATGGAGTAGATATTCTGATAAAGGAATATAAAAATTCAATGTTAATACACATGATTAATGCCTGATACCGAAAAATTGGAAAAAAGTAGAAAGTCCAAAGATAGGCGAATGGTTTGATAAGATAGAAGAGATACGGAATATGGAATATCTAATGCCGGGTACACACGAGAGGATTTATCCGCGGAAACGGTCCTCCGGACCGTATCCGCGGATAAATCCTCTGGCGGATTTTGATCTCCTGGTTGTACTAACCAGGAGATTAAAATCCCCGCGGAATTCCGTCCGCGGTGACGTGTCGCGCCGTCGCCGCGATGATGACGCGGCGACGTGCGCGACGCTGTCATATAAGGATATCCACGCATGCGTCGAATCATTACGACGCATGCGAGGGATGGGTTCGGACGGATCGATCTGTACAGACCACCAGATCGATCCGCTGGAGCCGATTCCAGCGGATAGATTTCTTAGCATGCTATAGCTATACTAAATATCCGCTGGATCGTACACACCAGCGGATCTATCCGCTGAAACCGATCCGCGGATCAATTTCAGCGGATCGATCCTCTCGTGTGTACGGGGCCCTAGACATTGCTATGAACATACAAGAGAGGGGTTTTAAAAAGATGGGAAGAGTGGAAAAAGTTTAAGTTAACGAGGAAATATGGTGAAATTAACCACTTACCCCCCGGACCATATTGCTGGTCAAAGACCAGAGCACTTTTTGCGATTCGGGACTGCGTCGCTTTAACTGACAATTGCGCGGTCGTGCGACGTGCCTCCCAAACAAAATTGGCGTCCTTTTTTTCTCACAAATAGAGCTTTCTTTTGGTGGTATTTGATCACCTCTGCGGTTTTTATTTTTTGCGCTATAAACAAAAATAGAGCGACAATTTTGAAAAAAATGAATATTTTTTACTTTTTGCTGTAATAAATATCCCCCAAAAATATAAAAAAAAAGATTTTTTTTCCTCAGTTTAGGCCGAGACGTATTCTTCTACGTATTTTTCGGAAAAAAAAAATCGCAATAAGCGTTTATTGATTGGTTTGCGCAAAAGTTATAGCGTTTACAAAATAGGGGGTATTTTTATGTCATTTTTATTAATATATTTTTTTTACTAGTAATGGCGGCGATCAGCGATTTTTTTTCGGTACTGCGACATTATGGCGGACACTTTGGACACTTTTGACACATTTTTGGGACCAGTGGCATTTTTATAGCGATCAGTGCTATAAAAATGCCACTTGCAGTGAAGGGGTTAACACTAGGGGGCGGGGAAGGGGTTAAGTATGTTCCCTGGGTGTGTTCTTACTGTGGGGGGGGGTGGCCTCACTAGGGGAAACACTGATCCTCTGTTCATACATTGTATGAACAGAAGATCAGCATTTCCCCCGCTGACAGGACCGGGAGCTGTGTGTTTACACACACAGCTCCCGGTTCCCCGCTCTGTAACGAGCGATCGCGTGTGCCCGTCGGCGATCAAGCCGCCGGGCACACGCACGGGAGTCGGGGGCGAGCGGGGCGCGCGCGCGCATCCGGCGGCGCACGCGCCCCTAGTGGCCGCTCAGAGAGCTGACGTTATACTACGTGCTCTCGCCCAGGAGAGCCGACCTGCCGCCGTCATTCTACGGCGGCTGGTCAGCAAGTAGTTAAGAGTGTGTAGCGAGATGGAAAGGGGTTTAAGGGGAGGGAGAGATAGGGGGTGTAGGTTAGTGGGGAGGTTGGAGGGAGGGGGGTAAACATGGTAAAATAGTTGGGGGTAAACATGGTAAAGCATTAAGTCTTTTATGACTAGAGGTCCTGTCAAGTCACGCCTAAATGCTCAGGCCAAACTCTACAGCGTCAGCATGCTCAAGTACAGTAACTGTAAGGTTGGTGGTTCAACTAGACCCGGGCTTTTAGGACTATCTGGATGTATGGAGGCTCTCTGATGCATCGGCGAGTCAGGACATCCACAGCAATATGGTGATTTCATAACTAGACTTTAGTTCTCGTGCGTACTTGCACCTAATCAAATCATACAAGAAAAGGAACGCCCTTGTCTCAGCCAATCATATTTAAGTAATTAGGTTATACAAGTAATACTCGTCACAATTTATACAACATGTGTAAAATATAGCAATCTATATTCTGTGTGACCATCTAAAACCTTGTTCCCTCTATGTTATTGTTCTCTGCTCAGTACATAATAACATTTGGCAAGGTTGTTCTTAGTTTCTGTGTAATTAATCCTAGAAGCTCTGGGTTAAAGGATACATCTACATACAAACATTGATTACTATGGGGGAACTCTAGCAAGCCTTACAATGCATTGATATAATGGGGGAACTCTAGCCTTACAGTAACAGTAACGCTAACTAATTTGCACACCTACCTAAATCATTTTTTTACATATTTTTAAGGCCATATTGGGTTATAACTTGGTACACTGTATTAATAGTAATTAAAAAACCCTGTTCAATTTTTTTTAAAGGCCAATAAGTGCACAAAAACGTAGAAAAAAAATGATCTATTTAATAATTCAACTGTATCTGACAGTTGAACTATTGAACTAGTAAACACATGGTACTGCGGATGAACACTGCAACCCAAAGGCTGCAGACCCCCTCAGCGGACCAATCTTAGAGGAAAAATCGTCTGTTCGGTTTGTTATAAATGATTACATGGTTCTTGAGACATAAAACGACACCAGTCAGCTCAGGGCGTAAATGTACACTTTCATTTTCCAGTCAATAGCGTAAGATGCATGTATTGTTTAATGCATCCTCTCTTCACAGAAGAACCCTCATAATAATTTCTAGATCTTGAGTAACCCCTGTTTTTGTAGCTCATGGTACATAAGATAATCAGTCTGCTCTATATGATAAAATTATTTGCAATGTTCCTGAAATAAAAAACAAATAATAATAATAGTAGTCAGAAAAAGGAACAGATGTTAAAAACTGTAGTATAGCTTACATAGGTAGACCCTAGAGAAATGTCAGTTTACAGGTAATCAGTGTTGTTCCTCCTTACTTTAATACTGGGCACTTCGGCCCCCTTTCTTCCCAGGCCATTTTTTTTCAGCTTTTAGCACTCTCACACCTTTAATCACAATTGCGTGGTCATGCTACGCTGTATCAAAATGACATTTTTAGAATTTTGTTCACACAAATAGAGCTTTCTTTTGGTGGCTTTTATTCATGACTCCATTTTTTTTTTTTTTGCGATATAAGCGACAAAAGAGTGGAAATTAGGGGGAAAAAAAACAATATTTTCTTCTTTCTATTTTAAAAGAAATCGAATATAATCAAATTTTGTCATAAATTTAAGCCAAAATTTATTCTGCTACATGTCTTTGGTAAAAAAAAAAATCCTGTTAAGTGTATAATAATTGGTTTGTGTGATCACGGATCGATGTACGCAGATGACCATGTATAGATGTGCGCAGGTGATCACGGACATATGTGCGCAGATGATCATTGGGACATATGATTTTACTGTTACATATGTGGGGGACAGGTGTTTTTACTGTGTGGGGACATGTGTTTTGTGGACATTATTTTGGGGACTTGTGTGTTTACATTGTGTGGGGACATGTGTGGGGACACTGGGCTGGTGATCAGTCTGTAAAAATCACTGGCCGGCTGCAGAGATCTGCTCTTCTCTCCTCACTGACAACTTATTTTTGAGGAGAGTAGAGCCGATCGCCTTGCAACCAGCTCTCTATTTCCATCACATGACGGCTGTGATTGGACACAGCCGTCATGAGATCAGGAGGGCCAATCACAGAGCCCTCCTGCCAATTGGAGATGCTCCATGTCCGAGTGACACTAGCGCATTGGGATCGCGCTGCTGCACGGGCACTCGCGCGATCCCCCTCCTTCTGAGAAACATTCCTGAACGTCTACTCAGAAGGAGGAAGCGCCCACCCGGCCGTATATGTGCAGTGACCGGGTGGGAGGTGGGTAAACAATGTAGAAATGCCTCATGTATTAGTGGTCTGTGTAGTGCCCCAAGAAACTTAGGACATGCTTTTTTAAAGCCAATCCAACCCCCTCTCACTAAATAAAATGGTTAGCTTACAGTCCTATTTACACATTGCTTTTGCTCTGCTTCAAAAATTATACCACATGTCGCTTTCTTGGTGCTTCAAAGTGTCTCTGAGGCCTCCATAGTCATCTATGACAAAGTTCGCTTGAAGCACCTGCAGCTTTCGAGAAGCTTTTATTCACCCTGAGCTTTCGCTTTGTTTTGGAGGTATTGCAGGTATCCCAGGAAGCACTGGGAAACAAACAAGTGAACCTTTCCATTCAGATTCAGGCCTCATGCACACTGGACATTATAAAAATGCCAGTAGCATTAGCTGTAGAAAGCTGTAGCTGTAGAATGAGTTTTGCAGCGTTTTTTAGCTGTTATGTTTTTTAGCAAAACTAGACTCCCACAAAAGCATTTGGCTCAAAAACGCTGATAAACGCCGAATAGTCACATTTTTTTTTCAGTTTTTTTCTGATTTTAAGCTTTTATCAGAGTTTAAAACCTCCTCTTAAAACACACCAGTTCTGGGGGTTTTTTCCAGCCAGAAAACTCCCCTGCCCCTGATAAAAGCCTATCTTATATAAAAAGCGATTCTGTCTGTGTATTTTGTCTCCCTTTTCACTGGATAAAAGGTTATACTTTTAGAAGCAGTGCAACATATATTTAATAACATGCCGTGGGGATGCCCCTATCCTGCCTGGAAAATGACGAATACAGCAAAATTTACATTTACACCCTTTGGCTCTGGTACTGATTTAAAAGCGGTTGAATACCCCACTTTGTTATTTTTACCTACAGGTAATCCTATAATAAGGCTTACTTGTAGGTAAAATTCATATCTCCTAAACGTACACTGTTTAGGAGATACAGTATTCACCCTGCATGCAGCCGCTGACCTTAGGAGTGACGTCATCGCGGCTCCAGCCACTTACGGCACCAGGGCCTGCGAACCCAGAAAAAACGGGGAAACATGTCAGCCCCCTCAGCGGTTCTAAGGTAAGTATTTCATAATGTGCTAGTATGCGATGCAAACTAGCACATTATGACATGGTCTTGCAGGTTTTTTTTTTCTCAGCAGTTTACTACCGCTTTACCCCATACAAAAATCTAGAAAAAGCATTAGGTCCCCCCAAAAATTTATCCCAGACCCATATCCAGGCATGCAGCCTGGTGAGAGTGCAACTCCTTCCCACCACCACCATATCAGATCACATGCCCTCAACATAGGGGGATACCTTGACAGGATTGGACGCGCCTGGCAAAGCGCCTTGTCCCCATGTTGATGATGACAAAGGCCTCTTTGCCACCACCCTGGCCTGGTGGTTGTGGGGATCAGTGGGCTTATCGGAATATGGACCCCTTTTTAACCAAAAAAGGGGAGATTGTGACTGCCTCTCATTGGAGCGGGTTAACACATCTCCGGGGCAGCTGCAGAGTGCATTGCACAAGGGTCCTGTGCGTCTTTGGCTTGGTTTCAGGTCCAAATTCGGGTAAAAATGCAGGGAACAGGGATGCACTGGACCTCTGCTGTGAGCCGTCCCTGAATTAAGTGTGAACCCAGCCCTAAAGAAAAAACTAGCCTAGCTAAATACCAGGATTTTGTTTTAATATGAAAAACTGGCAAATTTTTAAATGTAACCAATTACTACTTTGATTTCCCATAATTGGCAAGCAACTAATTTGCAGCTCACTTTCTAACATTGCCTCCAACACGTTATGCTGACTAACAACACAGCTTCTAATGAATTGAATAGGTTAAGCGTCTTGCATGGCGGAAGTTGTCCTTTTTTTCTGGTTTGAACCTATGTATAACTTGCGGAGGAATTTTAGTGCCAACGCGTAGAAACTATAATGCAGTGGGTCACATTTCTCAAATTTGGACTGTTGGTTGTCGGTAAATTGTTCATTTATGCAAAATGTTTGTTCTTAGTGTAATAATGTGCTTCCATCTGGCCTCTATTGCAGGGATGCAGCTGCTTGAAGAATCTTTAGCATCTGACACTAACATGTATGTTGGTTTGCTGGTCACCCACTGAACACTATGGTTACTCCTCACCACCCTCATTGCAGGACAGTGATGTAGGAGCCAGGAGATCAATCCACTGAGCGCAGCAGGCAGATATGAAAGAGTATGAACAGATTAAGGTGTATTGTGGGTTGTATATATTACAATAAGCCAGAATTTATTGTATCTGTGCACCACAAACTGAAAACACTATTTTGATTTTAACCGCTTGCCGACCAGCCGCCGCAGTTGTACTGCGGCAGGTTGGCTCGGCTGTGCGAATCGCCGTCATTGTACGTCGAGCGCGTACACGCCAATCTGTGGGTGCGTGCCCATTCACTAGCGGGGGAGCCAAACAGTAGATCCGTCGGCCACCCTAGACCGCTCTAGAGAGAGGCAGAACGGGGATCTGCCAGTGTAAACAAATAGATCCCTGTTCCGTCAGAAGAGTTGAGTGAGTTTGTCTGTTCCTAGTGATTAGGAACAGTGATCTCGCTCCTCTTCCAGCCAGCCCAGCCCCCATGTAGTTAGAAACACCTCCTAGGGATCACATTTAACCCCTTAATCACCACTAGTGTTAACCCCTTCCCTGCCAGGCAATTATACAGTAATCAGTGCATTTTTATAGCATTGATCGCTGTATAAATGTCACTGGTCCCAAAAAAGTGTCAAAGCGTCCGATCTGTCCACTGCAATTATTTAAAAAAAAAAATTATAATAAAAATGCCATAAATCTATCTCCTGATTTGTAGACTAGATAACTTTTGCGCAAACCAATCAATATACGCTCATTGGGATTTTTTTTACCAAAAATATGTTGCAGAATACATACTGGTCTAAACTGAGGAAGAAATTCCTTTTTTTTACAATTTTCTTTTGGAGATATTTATTATAGAAAAAAGTAAGAAATACCACCAAAATAATTCTATATTTGTGGGGAAAAAAAGGACATCAATTTAGTTTGGGTACAATGTCGCACAGCAGCGCAATTGTCAAAAAAAAAATGGCCTGGTCAGGAAGTGGGTAAATCTTTCCAGGGCTGAAGTGGTTAAGGTATATTTTTATTTTAATAATAAACATGTTATACTTATCTGTGCAATAGTTTTGCAAAGAGCAGCCCCGATCCTCCTATTCTCGGGTCCCCGCTGGCACTCTTGACTCCTCTCCCCGCCAAGTACCCACCATAGAAAAAGGATTGCTATAGGGGCACTCATGCGGGCTCACTCCTGATCTGGGTTTGTGTGTACATAGACACACAAAGAATGGCTCGGCCACGCCTTCCGCTCCCCTGTCACTGTCAATGGCTCCCGCTACTGTCACTGAGCCAAGGGAGAGAGCAGAGAGAGTCTCTGTTCTGGTTTACATCACTGGATCACGATCGGGCTCAAATAAGTATAAGGGGAAGGGGGAGCTGCATGATACAAACGTTTTTTTTACCTTAATGTATAGAACGCATTAAAGTAAAAAAAAAAACCTTTAGCCTTTACAACCACTTTAATTCATTTTTATTATTTAGAGCAAACTCACCCATCTGTCCATGGCTCTGCTTTTTTTTGGATAAGTCCGGCGGACTGGATTCCAGCGGATAGATTTCTTAGCATGCTAATAAATTTTTATCCGCTGGGAATCCGTCGGCTGGATTTTTATCCGCTGGGAAATGTCCGCTAGGCCGTACACACGACCGGATCTGTCCGCTGGAACTGATTCGCGGATCAATCCCTGCGGATAGATCCGGTCGTGTGTACGGGGCCTTAGTGCTAACCCCTTCCCTGCCAGTGACATTTACACAGTTATCAGTGCATTTTTATTGCACTGCTCGCTGTATAATTGTCAATGGTCCCAAAAATGTGTCAAAAGTGTCCGATCTGTCCGCTATAATGTTGCAGTCACCTCCATTGCTAATAAAAATAATAATAAAAAATGCTATAAATCTATCCCCTATTTTGTAGACGCTATAACTTTTGCACAAAGCAATCAATATACGCTTTTTGTAATTTTTATTGCCAAAAATATGTAGAATACATATCGGCCTAAACTGAGAAAAACATTTACTTTTTTAAAAAAAAATTGTGGTATTTATTATAGCAAAAATTACAAAGAGTGTTTTTTTCAAAAATATTGTATTTTTTTGTTTATAGCGCAAAAAATAAAAACCACAGAAATGATCAAATACCACCAAAAGAAAGCTCCATTTGTGGGGAAAAAAAGGGTGTTGATTTTGTTTGGGTACAGTGTCGCATGACCGCGCAATTGTCAGTTAAATCGATGCAGTGCCGTATTGCAAAAAATGGCCTGATTATTGAGCAGCCAAATCTTCCGGGGCTGAAGTGGTTAATGAATGCTGTAGAGATAAATACATAAAAAAATCACTTTGGAAATTACATTACCATGTTAAACCTTATTTGAGATTTTTTATTCTTACTGACATGCAACCAAGAACAATAGAATGACATGGCGTGTTCCGATACTCCATTGCAGATAAATAGAGAAATATTATTTGGGATTTTAGTAAGTGCATATAGACCTTGAATATAATGGTTGTAGTGATGTCTCGTAAAATTAAAACCTTAAATACTAATAATAAATATCTGGCACTTTTTTTTTACATATGCTTATTTTCTACTATAAATAATCTAAAAATATTGTCTGATAATAAGAAGTGTCTAAAGAATTAACCTGTTACAGAGTATATGAGATTGTAAGGATTGAGTTTAAATATCTTTTAAAGTGTGCAGACTACGGGCCAGATTCAGGTAGACTTACGACGGGCGTATCAGTAGATACGCCGTCGTAAGTCCGAATCCGCGCCGTCGCAACTTTAAGCGTATGCTAAAACTGATATACGCTTAAATGTTGCTAAGATATGGCCAGCTTAGGAGTCTCCTACGCCGTCGTATCTTAACTGCATATTTACGCTGGCCGCTAGGGGCATGTACGCTGATTTATGCCTAGAATATGTAAATCAGCTAGATACGCCTATTCACGAACGTACACCCGGCCGTCGCAGTAAAGATACGCCGTTTACGTAAGGGGTTTTCAGGGGTAAAGATAAACCACCAAAAAGATGGCGCAGCCAATGTTAAGTATGGACGTCGGAACCGCGTCAAATTTTTCAAATTTTACATTGTTTGCGTAACTTGTCCGTGAATGGGGCTGGCCGTAATTTACGTTCACGTCGAAAGCATTGACAATTTGCCGACGTCATTTGGAGCATGCGCACTGGGATACGTCCACGGACGGCGCATGCGCCGTTCGAACGAAATGTCATTTACGTGGGGTCACACTTAATATACATAAAACACGCCCACAGCTTCAACATTTGAATTAGGCGGGCTTACGCCGGCCCTAATACGCTACGCCGCCGAAGGCGGCAAAATCTTTGAGAATACCATACTCGCCTCTCAAAGTTACAGCGGCGTAGCGTATAGGAGATACGCTACGCCCGCCTAAAGGTATGTGAATCTAGCCCCTCAATGTTCAAAATTAAAGCATATATGAGATTTTACTAATTTCCTTTACATATATTTTCAGCATTCTGGTTACGGTGGTGTATCAGATAAATTAAAATCTTTGATTACTAAGATAACTGACACCTATATTTTTTTTATTATTATATGTATCTATTATCTACTACAAATGATTTAAAAACATGGGCAGATAATAAGTAGCAGATCGCCCCATGCAGATATACTGCGACAGGGTGGCCCTCCTGCGCGAAATCACGTACCTGTATGTGATATCGTGCATGTGGTCTGGGGTGTGCATACGCCACCGGCGACCCAATCCCGCTGTGATTGGACACAGCGGGAGCCAATCAGCATGTCGGGACCCGCCGATCATTCTGAGGAGAGGCAGAACGGCGGTCTGCCTATGTAAACAAGGCAGACCACTGTTCTGTCAGAGGGGAAAATAGAGCTCTTGTGTGTCTGCTAAGCAGAAACACAGATCTCTGTTTTCCCCTAGTCAAAACACATCCTCCATAGTTAGAAAGCAGCCCAAGGGACACATTTAACCCTTTGATTGCCCCTGATTATAACCCTTTCCCTGCCAGTGTCATTTGTACAGTGACAGTGCCTTTTTTTTTAGCACTGATCACTATATTGTTGTCACTTAGACCCCTTTCACACTGAGGGCGTTTTGCAGGCGCTATAGCATTAAAAATAAAGCCTGCAATCCGCCCCTAAACTGCTGCTCTATTCACTCCAGTGTGAAAGCCCGAGGGCTTTCACACTGGAGTGGTGCACTGGCAGGGCGTCAGAAAAAGTCCTGTCAGCAGCTTCTTTGGAGCACATTAGGAGTGGTGAACTCACCCCTTGAGGGCGCATTGAGGGCGGTTTTAACCCTTTCTCGGGGGGTTAAAAACGCCCTGCTATCGGCCGAAATGCGCCACAAATCCGACGGTTAAAATGCCAGCGTTTTACCACTATTTTACTGCCGACGCTATGGGCGGCACATTGTAAAAGGGGTCTAAGTGTCACATTTGCGCGCAGCAATTTTGCAGTCCTGCTAAATACTGCTGATCGCCACCATTACTAGAAAAAATATATCCCATATATCCCATAGATTGTAGACGATATAACTTTCGCGCAAACCAATCAACCAATCAATTTTTTACCAAAAATATGTAGCAGAATAAATAGGGCCAGATTCAGGTACAAATGCGGCGGCGTAACGTCTTTACGTTACACCGCCACAAGTTTTCCCTGAAGTGCTTGATTCACAAAGCACTTGAGTATAAACTTGCGGCGGAGTAACGTAAAGACGTCCGGCGCAAGCCCGCCTAATTGAAATGGGGCGTGTACCATTTAAATTAGGCGCGCTCCCACGCCGAACGTTCTGCGCATGCTCCGTTAGTAAATTTCCCGACGTGCTTTGCGCGAAATTATGGCGCCCCAACGTGTTTGTGAATGGCGACGTGCGTAACGTACTTACGTCGAAAAATTTTTTTTTTAAATTAGACGCGGGAACGACGGCCATACTTTAACATGGCTGGTGTAAAGTTAAGCCATGAAAAAGATGGCTTAACTTTGCGACGGGAAAAAACGACGTAACGCACGCGAGTAGCTTCGTGGATCGCCAAAAAAGCTAATTTGCATACCCGACGCTGGAAAACGACGCGAACTCCACCCAGCGGCGGCCGAAGTATTGCAGCCTAAGATCCGAAGGCGTATGAAGCCATAAGCCTGTCGGATCTTAGCCAAATGCCGTCGTATCTTGTTTGTGAATCACAAATTAAGATACGACGCGGCAAATTTGAAAATACGCCGGAGTATCAGTAGATACTCCGGCGTATTTCTTCTGTGAATCTGCCCCATATTGTCCTAAACTTATGAATAAATTAGATTTTTTTAAAAATTTTTATTGGGTATGGTTTATAGCAGAAAGTAAAAAATACATTTTTTTTTTTCAAAATTGTCACTCTTTTTTTTTTGTTTATTGTTTATTGTTGTTGCGCAAAAAATAAAAACCACAGTGGTGATCAAATATGACCAAAAGAAAGCTCTATTTGTGGGAAAAGCACGCAGTGCCGTATCGCTAAAAAATGGCCTGGTCATGAAGGGGGTAAAATATTCCAGGGCGTGGTTAAAGACATTAACATGTTAAAGCTTAAACGAGATTTTAGTTATTGGTTTTAAATACAGTATACCCAATGTATCAGATAAAACTAAATCGTCGATTTCTAATATATTTGGGATAAATGTTTTATCATATTCTCATTATTTACATTTGGCATGTAATTTTTTTTTGGGGGGGGGGGGGCTTCAGGAGGAGTGGGACTTCCTGTCCCACTCTGTCTAATCGCCTTTCTGCTGCCCCTCCCTGTAGGCGATTGCCTGGGACACGTGACAGGTCCCAGGCGATCGCCTGTCCAATTGGATGCCGCAGCGCCGCTCGCGCATGCGCAGTGACGCTCGCGCATGCGCAGTGGGTGCCCGGCCATGAAGCCGAAAGCTGTCACGGCCGGGTGCAGTACTGCCCCCCCAACCCCCGTTTTACTTACCTGACCTCTCGAAAAGTCCTGCGCTCGTCCCCGTCATCCTCCTCGGTTCTCAGCCTGGCCGTTTATTGGCTACACTGGATTGATTGATAGCAGCCATTGGCTGGCGCTGCTGTCAATCACACCGAATGACGCGGCGTGCCGGGAGGCGGGGCCAAGTGATACAGCTGTATCACGGGACCGTGCCCGCAAGAGCTTTCCACCATGTGAAATCGCTCACATGAAGGTGGAAAGCTTTTGCGGTTGGGAGCCAAGAAGATGTGGATCAGGGCCACTGTGTGGAAAACAAGCCGCACAGTGGAGGTAAGTATAACACTTAAGGACCGCCTCCTGCAGATATACGTCAGCAGAATGGCACGGCTGGGCACAAGCACGTACCTGTACGTCCTCTTTAAGTGCCCAGCCGTGGGTCGCAGGCGCACGCCCACGACCCGGTCCGAAGCTCTGTGACCACAGCCGCGGGACCAGCGGACCCGATTGCCGCTGGAGTCCCGCGATTGGTCCCCGGAGCTGAAGAACGGGAGAGCTGTGTGTAAACACAGCTTCCTCCGTTCTTCACTGTGGCGCTGTCATTGATCGTGTGTTCCCTAATATAGGGAAACACGATCAATGACGTCACACGTCCAGCCCCGCCCCCCTACAGTTAGAAACACAGATGAGGTCACACTTAACCTCTTCAGCCCCCTCTAGTGGTTAACTCCCAAACTGCAATTGTCATTTTCACAGTAAACAATGCATTTTTAATGCATTTTTTGCTGTGAAAATGACATTGGTCCCAAAAATGTGTCAAAATTGTCAGATGTGTCCGCCATAATGTCGCAGTCATGAAAAAAACGCTGATCGCCGCCATTAGTAGTACAAAAAAAAAAAATTAATAAAAATGCAATAACACTATCCCCTATTTTGTAAACGCTATACATTTTGCGCAAACCAATCGATAAACGCTTATTGCGATTTATTTTTTACAAAAATAGGTAGACAAATACGTATCGGCCTAAACTGAGGAAATTTTTTTTATATATATTTTTGGGGGATATTTATTAAAAATATTGCATTTTTTTTCAAAATTGTCGCTCTATTTTTGTTTATAGCGCAAAAAATAAAAACCGCAGAGGTGATCAAATACCACCAAAATAAAGCTCTATTTGTGGGAAAAAAAGGACGCCAATTTTGTTTGGAAGCCACGTTGCACGACCGCGCAATTATCAGTTAAAGCGACGCAGTGCCGAATCGCAAAAACTGGCCGGGTCCTTTACCTGCCTAAAGGTCCGGGTCTTAAAACGGTGGTTCCCCTAAAAATAAACTTTTGACATTGCATTTGCTACATTAAATACAATTAGAATCGGCTGGTTTTATTGAAAAAATACCTCCGTACGTAGCGTTTGCTAAATTCGTTCCCACCGCCACTTCCGGGTACGATGCTGGCGGTGGGCGTTCCTAATTGATGGACAGGCATCCGACCGACGCATCCATCGCGTCACGAGATGCCGAAAGAAGCCGAACGTCGGTGCGGCTCTATACGGCGCATGCGCACCGACGTTCGGCTTCTTTCGGCATCTCATGACGCGATGGATGCGTCGGTCGGATGCCTGTCCATCAATTAGGAACGCCCACCGCCAGCATCGTACCCGGAAGTGGCGGTGGGAACGAATATAGCAAACGCTACGTACGGAGGTATTTTTTCAATAAAACCAGCCGATTCTAATTGTAATTAATGTAGCAAATGCAATGTCAAAAGTTTATTTTTAGGGGAACCACCGCTTTAAGTGGTTAAACAAAATTACTTTAGTGATCCTTTAAATTATATTAGTCGCAAATAAAAAAATAAAAAATAAATAAAAAAAGTCTGTATTACAAATATATCTGGCATGTATAATTTTGCTACTCTTTTTATCTAATACTAACAGTATAAAAGTAATGTCAGATGATCAGCAGTGTTTAACGACAACATGCTCCTGTGTATACTTTTAGGCTGCCCTTTGTGGAAATCCCTCTAATTGTGCTTTGTTTGGATGGTATGTGATAAAAAAAAAAAAAAAAACTCAGTTAAAGCATTAGCATCAGACAATAAAACCAAGTGTGCTTTGTTTTCCTACACGACTATAATATACAACACTTGTTCTGCTTCATTCAGTTTATTGTGGCTTTAATGACATTGCACAGAAATTCAGTCTACAAAACATATTAAGAAGAGACAATGTTGCAAGCCTCAGTCACACATCCACATCCCTACACACAAGGTAACCCCCCTCCTCAGTCCAATTAAAATGCATCCTTCTGCCACCAACCAGAAAACAGCTTTGCATCTACCAATCCCAGTCTGGCTAACATCCCAGCTACAGAGGGCTGCATGCCCCCCCTTCACTCCCCACCTCTAGCAGCGAGCGTGAGGATTGATCAGCAGGTCCCTGCTGAGCTGCTTGTATGTAACACGGCAGCATCCTCACCATGCTCCCTGCACCTTAACACTCTCCTCTCCTCCCCAAAGCAACCTTAAACCTTTAACAATACTGAATTCTGTATTTCTTTGCATAAAAGCAGGAGAGTGTTTTTTTTTTTTGTTTTTTTTTTTACACTGGGGTGTGTTTCTGTTTTTTTGTTTCATTCATTGAATCCGGTCTCCAGAGCCCTGCATCAACACAGGACGTACAAGAAGGCAAGGTGCAGCAGACAAGAGAGAAAAGCAGCTCTTTATTGATGGTGAGGACCGAGGGGATCTCAGTTGGGCGTCACAAGAACGGACAGGTTTATCCAGCAAGAGAGGGGGGGAGAAGAAGCAAAGACAGCCATCCCCCCCTCCCTCTCCATCCCCAGCCCTCCTCCCCCCTTTTCTCTTGAGGATTTTCCTTGCATCTGGATCCCCGTGGAAGGAGAGAGGAGAAGATGACCACGGTTGGGAAAGATGGTGGTGGAACGCCGCACATGCAATATGTTGGGCCATACCGGCTTGAGAAGACACTGGGAAAGGGGCAGACAGGTGGGTACTGCCGGAAACAAAGATGTAAAGGGGGAGGATTGGGTGGGAGCTAGTCATAATTCTGTAGGAGGACCTGTCATCGGAAATTGTCTTCTTTTAGATAAGAGCTGCTTTTTAATAAATTGCCAAAAATCTACAAGCTGGGTTGACAGGACAGCTGGCAATGGCTTATGGGCCTGGTTTCACCAGGGTTTCGCCAGGGTTTCACCAGGGTTTCGCCAGGGTTTCACCAGGGTCTCACCAGGGTTTCACCAGGGTTAGAACGGGGTGTAGGCAAGCTTTATTTAATCTAAAGATATATAGTAACTTCCCGTAGGTTGCATTATAGGGGACACTGGTGTTGCCTGGATGTCACGAGAGGACAGAGCAAAAGCAAGTTGTGGACAAATGACACTCATTGACACAAATTGAGAAGGATCCGCCGGTTACCAAGCAATATTAGCAAGTTGTAGGAGAATTCGTTGAGGGATACACTAAGTCAGGAAATATACGTAGAAATGCACTGTCATTGTATCTGCCTAATCTTTGCATAGTTGTATTGGTTGTAGCTGCCATATGTGAAAGACCTATACACAACAGCAGCTGATTGTCAACTTTTCTATTGTGTGATGAAACTGCCTTTACAAATACCGAGGCTTATTGAAATTAGATTGTAAAGAGCGTACTGAGGTTTATTTAGAAAATAATTGTAAAGAGCCGTGATCACGTGCAAAGTGCAGTAAAGCAGATTTCAGTTTACTGTAAACGGATCGTTGAAATACGAATGTTGATTGGTACTTCCGCTTTGCCCCTTGCTTTGCGCCCTAATAACCCCTAGCTTTTAGAGGTTATACTTCACAACTTTTAATGAAATGCTTTTATGAGAAAGTCCTAATATTTCAGTCGCACATGTTTTTTTTTTAAATGTTACCTATTTCAGTTGAAAGGAAAGTATTTTACGCAATGACAGCAGATTGAACACTTTGTGAATCGTACCCCAAAAAATAAGAGCAAATTCCCAAACCGTTATATTGCCTTTCAGAATTCTGCACTTTGTTGTACAGGATTATCCTCCCCATACCCAGCATATTGTAAGGTCTGGGGGAATTCAAGGCCTTCACACCTTTATACTGGTAGTACTTAAGACTTGGAAGAGGTCACGAATGCCTTTGTTAGCTGGCAGTGGTGGTGCTGACTTCATCAGGAATGGTAATAGATAAGAGAGCACAATTTACAGTATTTATTACCAGCCAATGCATACTGTTCCTGTGGAATGATTTCTATAGAGCAGGGGTGTCAAACTCAATTTCATCGTGGGCCGCATCAGCATTATTAATGCCCTGAAAAGGGCCGGTTGTATCTGTAAGATTAGATGTCCAGCGAATTCCCTCCCCTTACATTAGATGTCGAGTGCCACCCCACCATCAGATATTGAGTCCCTTACATAACAGTGCACCCCCTTTCCTTATGCTGCTGCTGGGAAGAAGCTGGATGCATTGCTTGAAAGCAGAAAGTAAGGGGTCTGAAGGAGGACCAGAGAAGGGCTGGAGCTCTCCTGCAGCTGCTGGAGAGGTGCGAGGGTCACATGAAATGGCGTGGAGGGCCGGATTCGGCCCACGGGCCTTGTGTTTGACACCTGCGCTAACAGGGTCCTTTTTTTAAACTACCCCAAGATGTAGGAGGCACTTTTCATCTTAATGCCCATTCTGAACAATATAAAGAATATATTTGTGGAATAACTAAAGCAGGGAAAACATAGCTACTTTTCCAGTTGGCTCTATTCCAATATTTGCTTTAACTTGTTCTTTGGTCTTCAACGTCCTCTGGTGTGAAACTGGAAGGACAACTACGGTATATCTTGCTGGGTATAAAAGAAGCTGGACTCCACCAGTTCCTGGAACCCCCAATTATGTCTTTCTATGGCTGAACTCTATGAAACGTATAAATGATGACATTAAAATGGAGCTCTGATTGTACTTGACAGTTGATTTAATAAGAGCGCAATCTGCAGTTGCCCGCAACAACTGATTATATCCTACATTTCATCACTTCACATCACAGAGCAGTCACAATTAAATTACATTTTTTTTATTTATTTTTTGGCTTTTGTAGATTATTATAATTTGTACTTTTCTATTCCCATTTAAATAAGGCCTTAATATGTAATTTACTGGTTAATTGCTTTCTTAGCTAGTGATCTACTTGCTATAGAGTGTCAGGTCAGTCTAAGATTGTCCTAGCCCAGGACTAATATAAGGAACGTCTCCATTTTTAATGAAGGCATGAACACTTGATGTATGGGTGACCTCTCACCCACCTCACACCAGTGTCAGCTTTATACCTTTCTCAATTACCCTTTGTGCATGGACAACCCTAGAACGATTTCCGTCGCTGTTTTACAAAGTGCCGGTTATGAAGTAAATAATTTAAACCTGTCCCAGTTTGTAGCTGAAAGTGAGTGATCTGATTAGAAGACGCTACAGGCAAGTGTGCTCAATGGCTGTAATAATTGTGTGAGAGGCTGGCAGTGAAGGAGTAAAATTTCATTGTGACAGCGCTGGTAGCGTGCATGCTTGCGTATTACCATTCGTCATACAGGGGGAACAATAGCCCCAGCTCAGATCTTCAAGGGCTTGGTGATGGGGGGGGGGGGGAATGTGTCCGGGCAAGCTTGAAATTTAGAAGGGGCTTTTTTTTTTATTTCCTTGGGAAGGAGAAGCAGGTGTTAGGACCGACCGGTGCGTAATTAGCCAGAGGGAATTATTCAGCTGAGACTTTCAGGCAATGTGAAAATTATCCATATGCCCCCCTTCTGTCAGTTCACACACAAAGGCAGATGACCCACCCCCCCCCCCCCCGCACACAAAGACACACACAACACAACACAGGCACATCACAGCAGATATACACCTCGCACTTCTTCCTTGTATTATACTGACAACACGCACCCCTGACCCTCCAATAACAGACAATGGACTGAGTAACAGATGTGCACTTTTTCCTCTTCTCGTCTACCCACCAAACTTCAAAATGTTTTGCATGTCTGTACTTAAGTATATACCATATATACTCGAGTATAAGCCAAGCTTTTCAGCACATTTTCTTGTGCTGAAAATGCCCCCCTCGGCTTATACTCGAGTCACCTTTTTGCGCCTGATCTCCCGGACTTTGGGGACCCGGTACCGGCCGGCCGTAGGTCCCCTGGACCCCAAACTTGGCACACATGTAGCCCCACTCTTCCTCTACAAGTGTGTTGTCCGGGGGACCTAGGGTCGGGGAGCACCGATTTTTCAAAGCCGGGCACCCCTTCCATAGACTCCCATGTTAAACAGTAATTTCTTTGGTGACTTTGGGGACCCGGTACTGGCCAGTCGTAGGTCCCCTGGACTCAGAACTTGGTACACATGTAGCCCAATTTCTCCTCTACAAGTGTGCAAAGTTTGTTGTCTTAGGGACCTAGGGCTAGGGAGCACCCATTTTTCAAAGCCGGGCACCCCTTCCATAGACTCCCATGTTAAACATCAGTCTAGTCATGGACACAGTGAGGCATGGGCACAGTGAGGCGTGGACACAGTGAGGCATGGGCACAGTGAGGCATGGGCACAGTGAGGCATGAACACAGTGAGGCATGGGCACAGTGAGGCAGGAACACAGTGAGGCATGCACATGGACACAGTGAGGCAAAGTGAGGCACAGTGAGGCATGGACACAGTGAGGCATGGACACAGTGAGGCATGGACACAGTGAGGCATGGGCACAGTGAGGCATGGGCACAGTGAGGCATGGACACAGTGAGGCATGGACACAGTGAGGCATGGGCACAGTGAGGCATGGGCACAGTGAGGCATGGACACAGTGAGGCATGCACATGGACACAGTGAAGCAAAGTGAGGCACAGTGAGGCATGCAGATGGACACCCTAGACTTATACTCGAGTCAATACGTTTTCCCATTTTTTTGTGGTAAAATTAAGTGCCTCTGCTTATATTTGGGTCGACTTATACTCGAGTATATACAGTACACTTTTATAAGAGGCCTATACAAGGCCAATTACTTCTTTCTTACCTCTCTTTTTTCATAAAGCGCCTACAAATTAGGGGGCACTTTACAAAGTGCACAATCACTACTCCAACAGTTTCCAGCGTCACACTGGATCATGGGAACTCAAGGTTAATGCAAGCAGACGTCATGACAACATATAAAATGCCCTGGTAGGATTTGAACACAAACCTCAGCGCTGCAAGGCTACTTCGCTAAACACCGCGCCACAATAATAACTGTCAACACTTATGCCCCGTACACACGATCGGATTTTCCGTCGGAATTCCGTTGAAGCTGTCTTGAATACACACTGTCAGACCAAATTCCGACCGTCCAAAATGCGGTGACGTAAAACATTATGACGAGCCGAGAAAAATTAAGTTCAATGCTTCCGAGCATGCGTCGACTTGATTCTGAGCATGCGTGGGTTTTTTCTTCATCGGAGTTGCACACAGACGATAGGAATTTCCTATTGGTTTTTTTTTTCATTGAAAAAAAATAAAACATGTTCTATTGTTCTATTTCTAAACAACGACGGAAAAAAAGTCCGATGGGGCCCACACACGATCTGAATTTCAGATGAAAAAAGTCCATCTGACTTTTTTCATCAGAAATTCCGATCGTGTGTATGCGGCATGACTTTATGTAAAGGCGATCCCCTACTTACAAACATCCCACTTACAAACGACTCCTACTTACAAACGGAGGGAGACAACAGGAAGTGAAAGGAAATCTACCCCTAGGAAGGGAAATTCTCCCCTGTAATGCCCTGTAATAATGCCTGTAATTCTCCACATGATCGGAATTTCCGATGAAAAAAGTCAGGCGCCCCATCGGATATTTTTCCATCGGAGTTTAGAAATAAACTGATGGAATAAAATCCTATCGGAAATTTTGATCGTCTGTGTGGAACTCTGATGGAGAAAAACACATATGCCCAGAATCGACGCATGCTCAGAAGCATTGAACTTCATTTTTCTCGGCTCGTCATAGTGTTTTAGGTCACCGCGTTTTGGACGGTCAGAATTTGGTCTGACAGTGTGTATGCAAGATAGCTTGAACTAAATTCCGACGGAAAATTCCATCGGATTTTATCCCATCGGAAATTCCAATCGTGTGAACAGGGCATAAGAGTTATTATGGGGAAAAGATGTCTCCACTGATGCTTTATCACCAGTCCTTGTTTCCCTAACAACCCAAATTTTTTAAAAGTGCAATTGTCATTGGGACAGAAAGTGAGGTGAAATCTTCTGAACAGGGGCACAGACAGCAAAACAAATGTTACAGGGGTGATAACCCTTCTCTATGTTTTCCACAAAGCTTAAAAATAGATTTTTTGGCTGGAGCTACACTTAAAAAATGTACCTGTTCCGACATAAAAACAAATTCAACTTAAAGCGGGGGTTCACCCTATCGACGGGAAATTTTTTTTTTTTTTTATTTTACCTTAAAATCAGGCATTGTAGCGCGAGCTACAGTATGCCTGTCCCGAATTTTTTACCGCCGTACTCACCTTGTAGTCGTCCATCGAAGATTCCGGGGAATGGGCGTGCCTATGGAGACGGAGGATGATTGACGGCCGGCTCTGGCGCGTCACGCTTCTCCGGAAATAGCCGAAATAGGCTTGGTCTTCACGACGCGTGCGCATAGCCTGTGCGCAGGCGCCGTGAAGAGCCGAGACCTACTCCGGCTGTCTTCGGGGAGAGTGACGTGCCAGGGCCGGCCGTCAATCATCCTCCCTCTCCATAGGCACGCCCATTCCCCGCGGGAGCCGGAATCTACGATGGACGACTACAAGGTGAGTACGGGGTTAAAAAAATCGGGACAGGCATACTGTAGCTCGCGCTACAATGCCTGTCTCGATGGTAAAATGTGTCGGGGGGGGGTGAACTACCGCTTTAAGAACAAACCTACAGTCCCTGGGCCAGATTCAGATACCTGAGCGTATCTGTCCGGCCCGCGTAACGTATCTCCGATACGTTACGCCACTCTAACTTTGGGCGCAAGTTCTTTATTCAGAAAGAACTTGCGCCCTTAGTTACGGCGGCGTAACGTATGTGTTGCAGCGTAAGGCCGCGTAATTCAAATGGGGATGTTGGGGGCGTGTATTATTTAAATCTAACTTGACCCCGCGTTTTTGACGTATTATTTGAACGGCGCATGCGCCGTCCGTAAAATATCCCAGTGTGCATTGCTCTAAATGACGTCGCAAGGACGTCATTGCTTTCGACGCGAACGTAAATTACGAACGACTTACGCAAACGACGTAAAATTTCAAAACTCGGCGCGGGAACGACGGCCATACTTAACATTAGCTACCCCTAATATAGCAGGGGTAACTATACGCCGGAAAAAGCCGAACGCAAACGACGTAAAAAAAAAGTGCCGGGCGGTCGTGCGTAAATCCTCATTTGCATATTCCTCGCGTAAAAATACGGAAGCGCCACCTAGCGGCCAGCCTGGAATTGCAGCCTAAGATCCGACGGTGTAAGACACTTACACCTGGCGGATCTTAGGGATATCTATGCGTAACTGATTCTCTGAATCAGTCGCATAGATACGACCGGCGGAACTCAGAGATACGACGGCGTATCAGGAGATACGGCGTCGTATCAGGAAATACGCCGTCGTATCTCTTTCTGAATCCGGCCCCCTGTCTTGTTTGTAACCCGGGGACTGCCTGTATGTGCTGGTTGTTTGTGTCCGCGCATTTTTTTTATTGTGTGGGAACTTTAGGGTCGCCCCCTTTTCTTCAAGCCAAACCCGAACACTTAAAAAATCTGTATGATCCATCGGACAATTGTCGGAATTTCCATGATCTCAAATTGTCCGACAACAAAAGTGTTCCGTCGGACAATTTTAAGGAGTAGATCAAGCCCTTTCTCCTCTCCTGTCTGTGTATAGGGAAAAGGCCTGTGTGCACCCCTATGCACTTGGTGATTGTGGTACTTGGTTTACTTGGGGAGCCACAGTCCATTATGAAGATTGTGTCCGGGTTTCAGGCAGTCTGAAACCCGGACACATGATTCGAAAACCTGGACTGTCCAGGTGAATCCCAGACAGGTGGCAACTCTAATGAATTGTCATCGCTGACTTATTTTAAAAAGTGATAATTCTGTATATGTCTTCCTGATCCTTGACTTGCTACCCAGTGAGCTAATGAGCTTAAATATGCAGCTAATGAAATCAGGACTCCTGACCTGCATATTTATTTGAGGCTAGTGACCCACCATAAAGGGAGGATAGAGATGACAGCCCAACAGCGGACATATTTGAAAACAGGTCAGCAATAGCGGCTCGCGTATTTTTATTCTGATAGGTTCCCTTTAACGTAGGATTCTACTCTACTGGATAAAGTGAAGCAGGCGAAAGAAAAGAGGGGTCCATTCAGACATGCATTGTGCTCCTGTTCCAGATGTGTGTTTATATTACAGTCCTGCCTCAGGCATTGCATTGCTTAAGTAGCCACTGTCAGTGCTTTGGGCTGTGTCACCAAAGACTTCTGAAACAAGCTGATACCATGGTTCATAGGCATGCTCAGGTGGTGTTCCAGGTGTGCCTGGGCACACCCTAATTACCCCTGTGTGGCGTAGATTCCTACTGCTGCCCGTGTCCAAGTCAATTACTGTCCGCTTCCTTTTCTGAATGAGCTTAGTGACTGATGGGTACAGATCCCTCACTGTGTTCATTCATAACCAAAGCCTATTAACCTGTGTTTAATTTGCTTCCGTTTGTGAAATAACAGGAAGCCGCTCAGTACAGAGCTTTTACCATTCATTCATTGTCCAGTTCAGCTGATGCTGCAGAGAAAGGGGCTGGGGAATCTCTGTCCTCTGCCCTTTGCTCTGTTGCAAAAGTGAGACATCAGGGGTCTCTTTAGATCCCTGATATTTCACCAAAGCCCCCATTGAGGCTCCTAAAAGAATGGTAAATAAAAAATACTGTAAAAAAACAATAAAAAAATAAATAAAATAGTGACACTGCCCACTTCCTTACTGACACCAACCTCTGCCTTACTGACACAATCCACTGCCCTATTGACACCGTCCACATTGAATACATTTTAAAATGTTTGTTTACATTTATAAGTGTGTGTCTGTGTGTGTACACACATTTTTATATATATATATATATATATATATATATATATATATATATATAGACACACGCATGTTTGAGCTTTGGGGTACACACCCTAATGCAATAGTCTGCGCACACCGTGGTTCTTGCAGGACCCAGAGGTGGAAGTAATCGGAGAGGGATTGGATGATGATTGGCTTGCTAGAATAGGATATAGAGGTATGCTCGTCCAATCCTTTGTAATGTAGGAGTGATGAACCTTATGCAGATGTGTTATGACTCAATAGGTGGTTTATTGTCCTAGAGGCTGCTCACCGGCAACTGTGGGGTCTTGCTGGACCCCCAGAGGAGTTTATTGAAGTTTTCAAAAGATGGGAGCACCTCAATAGCTTGCACAGACCTTTTATAAGATGTTTATTTTGTAACAGCCAACGCGTTTTGGGGGCTTAGCACTCCCCCTTCATCAGGGCTAAAAACCAGATGATGTAAGCACTTGGATTGGAAAAGGCTTTTTGCTCCTCCTGCGCATCTACTACAGTTTTAGTCTAGAGTTCTACTTTACAATAGTAGCAGCACTCTTTGTTGTAGGCTGACAATGCAAAGCCAGTACCTTGCAATTAGCAGCAGCATTGTCAGCCTCCTGAAAGGCTATGCCATCGATGAGGCCAACTGAGGCAGCTGCCTCATGGATGCATACCTGACACTCTTCGGTCTTCGGTACAGCTTAGTAATATTGTGCTTGATAAAATCGCAGGCTCAGTGTTACTGAGCTGCCCGCACAACCACTGCACTTGTCCCACTGGCACAGAAGCCATTGACACTGAGCTTGTTAACAGTGCAGATTCAAAGGTACACAGTCACTGTGCCTATCTTTGTGAGAGGCATGGTGGCAGGGCAAAGACTTTTATTTAGTGATGCTGAAACTTCCGAGTAGGCAGGCACACAACGTGTGTGTGTGTGTGTGTGTGTGTGTGCGCATGTGCGCACACGAACACACAGCCAGCACTAGCGCTGCCTGGGGTGGCCATCTTTGCCATGAGAAAGGATGGCAAAAATGGCCACCTTGGGCAGCATCTGCCCCCAGGCCTGCCATGTATACTCCTTCAGTTTCCTGTTGGGCTGCCTATCAGATCTATCAGATAGGATGTCCACTTAAGCCCAGTACACACCACTAGTTTATTTTTTGTTCAACCCAAAAAAATCTGGCAGCTGAGGTCGGAGCCGCTATACTAACAATGTTAGTACAGCGATCTCCCCTGCTGTTCTATTGTGTTCTGACAGGGGGCGCCCCCGCCAGAACACTCCCGTTAGCCATTGTCTGGGAGTGCTGATTGGGAGCCGGTACGGCAGACCTTTTTCGGTCATGAGCCTTCGAAAAAGAAGCCAGCCAAACAGCCAGCTTCTGTCGGACCGGCCGCCAAACACACAGGCGGAATGTTGGCCAGTTTGTATTGATGCTGATGCCGGGCCGACATTTAGCTCATGTGTACTAGGCTTTAAAGTGGTTGCACACCCTGTACAACCACTTTTACCTACAGGTAAGCCTAGATTAAGGCTTACCTGTAGGTGCTCGAACTATCTCCTAAACCTTCACGGTTAAGGGGATATTTAAATAATTACGGGCGCCGAAGTCTATGGCGCAGGAGGTCATGCCGTGACTGGCGTCTCCCACGCACATGCGCGGGAGTGACGTCATCGTGGCTTCGGCTAATCACAGTGCCGTAACCGCGATACCCGGAAGCAACTCCGGGACGACATGTCACCGCAGCAAGGGGGCTTTGATCCCAGATGAGTATTATATAATGAGCTAGTATGCTATGCATACTAGCTCATTATGCCTTTGACTTGCAGGTGTTATTTTTTTTTTTAAAGTGGGTTTACAACCACTTTAAGAACATTTGGAACCGTATACTGTATACAGTGCGTTATGATACCAAACAATGAAATATACATTGAGGGTTTAAGGGATAATGTGAATTAATATCTTCTAGGTCTCATACGAAAAAACAAGTAGAATTGTATCTCCCCAGTTTGTCAGTCTGTGAATCGTCTTGCTTTGGTACATCATTCACACCATCAGCATTTTCAAACAGTTTTCTGCTTTTTCCAATTGCTTGAACATGAGGAAACACATTGTTTTTTTGCAGTATGGCTTGTTCAAGTGCCGCGATGCGTGGAAGAAAAAATCATACATGCAGCATTTTCACAAGGTTTTCACTTTCCATCATAGTCTAGGCAAGACACATGCAAACCTCAGAAACGGCCCATCAAAACTGTTTATGACATGCAAAGCTTTGATAACATGTCAATGGTCTTTAATGCCCTTACACTAATAGGTTATTGTCAGACATTTTCAAGCAGTGACGGTATAAAAGGAATACCATTTCGATGGAAATTCCATAGATAACTGCTACTAAAGAATCAGTAGTGATGGAAGATATTCCCAGCATGTCTACCTACAGTACATAGCATATGTGTCAGCGGAGAAGGATACGTACATGACCTTGGGACCGGTTGCATCCCCTCAGGGCAGACCTATTTATATTCCTATTTTGGTTTAATGTATTTTATTCCCATTTGTGTTCTATGTATGTAGTTGAAGCCAGAAATATTTAACAAAGTGATGACATCATAATATATCATGATGTAGGTGTCTTTAGATGCTTGGCCCAGAGTTAGCAAATTCCCAGTGCCCAGCATAATCCTGGGTAGCTAGTGCTGTCATAAACAGAACTGCTCCTTGTATTTCCTGCTCCACACACTAAACAATTTTTATAAAAGGAGAACTCCGGGCAAGCAGCTCAATATAAGGGCTAAATACAACTATGTTTACTGTGTTAAAGTGGTTGTAAACCCTCTCGGGCAAGTTACAAGCTACAGGTAAGCCTAGATTAAGGCTTACCTGTAGGTGCTTGCAATATTTACAAGACCTACACTGTCTCAGAGATATTTGCAATTTCCCCGAGCGACGACTGCTTCGGAGTATGCGCCGTCTTGAAAGGCACGCTGTGCCGTTTCAAGCCGGGGTCATGCTGTTAAAGGCGGCTCCAGTGCGCATGCCAGTCAGAGAGCCAGAGTTTGCGGCCCCCGGAAGAAGAAGGGTGAAGATCAGGGCTCAAGTCCTGAGGGAACGCGTGGGAACGGAGTTCCTGCACTTTTTTCACAGCAGGAACACAGTTCCCTTTGCAGGACTAGAGCAGCCGAGCCGCCCGAACCAATCCTTCATTAAGCGGCGATGCCCAGCTCGAGTCACTGTCAGGGGCAGGCGAACCTTAGTAATCCTTTATGTTACTGGCCGCTTCCTGTTTATGGATTCATTGTGTAGTGTGCGGGTATTCCGCCACTTCCTCGATGCCGCAATGTCTCCTGGGAGCTTTTGTCATTTCCCAGGAGACATTTTGTCAGTTCCCAGGAGACATTGCGGAGGTCTGTCACGAGTTATCGCGGGATTTAGAAAGAACTTGCTTCTTTCTAAATCCCGCGATAACTCGCGGCAGACCTCCCAGGAGACATTGCGGCATCGAGGAAGTGACGGAATACCCGCACACTACCCGATGAATCCATATACAGTAAGCGGCCAGTAACATAAATGATTACAAAGGTACAGTGGATCGAAAAAAAAAAAAAAATGTGCGGTTTAGTAATTATGCATATGAGCGTATCATTTTTTTTTTTGGTGGGGGAGTGGATCTTGGGTGGGAGTTCCCACACTTTTTTGCCCAGGACTTGACCCCTGGTGAAGATGGATGCTCGCTGCCAGCGTGGAAGACGGTGACACAGTAAGTGTCACAAAATGGGCTACTATGCGATAGATAGTAGCCCATTATGCTTTAACTTTGCAGGGAAACCCCATCAGGGTTTACTTCCGCTTTAACAGCCAAAAACATATAGGGAAGGAGGGGGGTCCTTCTAAGCGTACAGTAGCTGTCAGGTCACAGGTAGATAATCACAGGTAGCTAGTGAGGGTGTCCTCACCTTGTTTGATGGCTGTTAAAACACATACGTGTAAACACTGCCGGGACAAGGTCATCTACAGCCTGGGAAGAACATGCCAAACTGCACCCCCCTCAAGATGTATGAACATTATGTGTCAGCACAAATGTTTCCAATCAAAACACTGAGCACTGTTCTGCATGCCTACCCCCTAAGCATAAATTCCTCCTTCCAGTACAAATCTACCCCCCGCTGAAATCCCCCATCTCAGCACAAATATTTGCCCCTCATCCCCCAAATCCTCCCAGCTCATATCTGCCCCCCCCCCCAAAAAAAGTTCACCCCTCATAGCACAAATCCTCTACTATTAAAATTTCCCCTCCCAATTACTCATCCCCCCCCCCCCCCCACACATTTTATGCGCATGTGCGAGTCTCGCGACGCTTTGTGAATGGGCGGCTGCTTTCTGGGATACACACGGTTCCCAGGAGGCAGCGCACCCCATTCCCTAGAAGACAGCGTGAGGAGGACGAGGAACAAGACCTGCCGCCGCGGACTAGAAAGAGGCAGATTAGGAAGATCCGCATAGCAAGCGCAATTTCTGGTAAAGGGTGGACCTCCACTTTATGCATACTAGCTCATTATGTTGCACTTACCTGAGATCGAAGCCCCTGAAGTCCTCCCGTTCGCCGCCTACGCCATGTCCCCTTGCACATACTTCCTGTTTTTGCTTCCCCAGTGCTGTGATTGGCCGGATCGGCGATGACGTCACTCCCGCATGTACGTGCGGGACCAAGAGATCCCGCGCATGCGTGGGAATACAGCATTAACTCTGGTTATGCCATTAGGAAAAAACTGCACTTTCAGTGTGCCTGCAATGTTGTCTTTGACGCGCATGTGCCGTAGACATCGGCGCCTGTAATTAGTGTAAATATCTCCTAAACCGTGCAGGTTAATGAGATATTTCTTGCACCTACAGCTAAGCCTTAATCAAGGCTTACCTGTAGGTGCAAGATGTGTGGTTGGGTTTACAATAGGGTTGCCACCTCATCCCTTTAAAAAGGAACACATCTGAATTACACAGATTCTGAGGCTAATTTAATGCAGATAAGGCACCAAGTGAGTTTAATTACCACCTTAATCAGCCACAGAACCTGTGTAATTCAGATGTGTTCCTTTTTAAAGGGATGAGGTGGCAACCCTAGTTTACAACCACTTTAAGCTGGTCGTCTACTTAGTAAAAGCAGTTCCTTAGGCTTCCACCACTCCATTCAATTTTCCAATTGAATGAGCCAGATGAAAAACTATCAGCTGAACAACACTGCCAGCAATCAGAATACAATAGCCCATACAAAATCCCTGTCAAGTATTTATTGACAGGGTTTTCCTGCTAGGTAGAGTCAGCCCAATAGTAGAAACAATTGGCCACTACCCCCACCTATAACTGGCCTTTGCAGTAAGGAGCACATAGGAGGGCAACGCATGTCAAACAAAACCAAAGAAAATTCCCAGCTGAACTTACCGACCTGCCTGCAACCAACCAAATTATCGGGCTGGTCGGTAAGTTGAGCTGGGAATTTTCTTTTGTTTGAGATTCATCCTAATGTTTTTCCTGGTGACCATTGTCACTGGTACAAAAAGCAATGGAAAAAACAAAATGTTACAGTTGTTAGAACAATCGTAAGCATAAATTGGAAAAAGCTTTGGCTATACATATACTTTAATGAGGTTGGAATGATAACTTGCCGTCATTTTCTCTAGCACTTCTAATATGCGTGCACTCAGGTCTCTACCCTACATCTGTTCAGTGGCAGTCAAGAAAAATGGTCATTCAATCCCACAGTCATTTTATGGGCTTTGGTATCTACACAGTCTTTGTTACCATTAGCATTGCCATGGGGGGGGGGGGAGCAATAATGCAGCTGAATATAAAATCAAACCCAAACCCAGTTATCTCTATTGTTCTGCATTTAGGCTCTATTAAAGTGAAAGTAAACCCTCCCATCGTTTTCAGCCAAGGAAGCTGCCATCTAATGCCACGTACACACGCTCAGAAATTCCGACAAGAAAACCGTGGATTTTTTTCCGACTGAATTTTGTCGCTAACTTGTGTTGCATACACACGGTCACACAAAATTCCGACCGTCAAGTACACTACAACGAGCCAAGAAAAATGAAGTTCAATGATTCCGAGCATAGGTCAAATTGATTCTGTTTTTTTGCGCGTCGGAATTGCATACAGACAATGGGAATTTCCGACAAGAACTTTTCCCGTCGGAAAATTTGAGAACCAGCTCTCAAATTTTTGCTGTCTGAAATTCCGATAGAAAAAGTCCAATGGGGCCTACACACGGTCGGAATTTCCGACCAAAAGCTCACATCAAACTTTTCTTGTCGGAAATTCTGAGCGTGTGTACGTGGCATTAGCCTGTGTTTAATCTACGACTGCCGATATACTGCACATGTGATCAGTTATGACACCAGCCATTGGATAGCGCCGCCCCCTCTCGCTTCCGCACCGCCACTGATACAATACATAGATTCATGCACTGCATGAATCTATGTATTGCCGCTGCGCCGACTATTCAGATGGCCAGCCCCCTGGTGAGCGCCGGCGGCTCTGATAGGCTTTCCGAGTACAGCCCTCAGGCTGTAATCGGCTTCCAAATACTTATCCAAGGGACGCACGGGGGGTGCGCTCCTTGGATAAGACTGACAGGCGTCTCAGCCAATGGGACCGTGGAAGGAGGATGGCCGACCCCAGAAAGGTAAGTGTCAGGCGGGGGGGGGGGGTAGCATTCTACAGGGCACAGTGGCGATAATTACAGGGCACAGTGGCGAGAATTGGCACAGTGGCGACAATTGGCACAGTGGCGACAAAGGGCACAGTGACGACAATTGGCACAGTGGCGACAATTAAAGGGCACAGTGGCGGCAAAGGGCACAGTGGTGACAAAGGGCACAGTGGCGACAATTAAAGGGCACAGTGGCGACAATTGTCACAGTGGTGACAATTGATGGGCACAGTGGCTGCGTTTGATGGCATGGCACAGTGGCTGCGTTTGATGGCATGGCATAGTGGTGACAATTGATGGCACAGTGGCTGCGTTTGATGGCATGGCACAGTGGTGACAATTGATGGCACAGTGGCTGCGTTTGATGGCATGGCACAGTGGCTACGTTTGATGGCATGGCACAGTGGCTGCGTTTGATGGGCCCAGTGGCTGCATTTGATGGGCACAGTGGCTGAATTTGATGGGCACAGTGGCTGCGTTTGATGGCATGGCACAGTGGCTGCGTTTGATGGCATGGCATAGTGGTGACAATTGATGGCACAGTGGCTGCGTTTGATGGCATGGCACAGTGGTGACAATTGATGGCACAGTGGCTGCGTTTGATGGCATGGCACAGTGGCTACGTTTGATGGCATGGCACAGTGGCTGCGTTTGATGGGCCCAGTGGCTGCATTTGATGGGCACAGTGGCTGAATTTGATGGGCACAGTGGCTGCAATTGTTTTGTTTTGTTTTTTTGTTTTTTTCGTTTGTTTGTGCCCCCCCAAAAATTTTGAGCACCAACCGCCACTGAATGTGACAGTTGCATTTCTGGCACCTGCCATACCGTTTTTGAAACAGTAAAATGGATGAATTTACTTCCACTTTAAATGTTCACTCTGGTTTGCCTCAAATGGCTGTGTCAGTGGTTGCTGCTGTTTCCATGGTGGCCCCTCATTTCAAATGGAGCTGATTTGTAGATAATGCCACCGAATCACAATGGAATGCATCACACAACTGCATTGAGCACTGCAGATCAGAGGACCTTGTAATGACAACTTAGCACCTGTATGAGCAGCAAGCCTTTTCATTTATATATGGAGAAGGAATCAGTAACCTTTCACCTTATCGGAGCAGGTGTTGTGTTCAGGGTCACCTAAGTTAAGTCCAATGTCCTTGGCTGATTTTAGATTAAACAATAACTCCTGGAAACAGTCACAGCTGTGCATACTGTATATCCAAGACTTAGCCAAACCACCTACATTGGGTGCAGGTTTCAAATTAAAGTTCTCCTGTCCCCGAAAAACAGTAGTCAGCTTGTGGAACTACCCCATGCCCCCATGCCCCCATTCTAGTTACTTGGGAATGGATTATTTAATAGAGATGTAATATACCACTTTATGTACCTAGTCACTGGCATTCTCTGAAATACTCGCTCTACATAATGTCTGCCTCTATTTAATGAGGGTCAAAATGTACTTTTGGATGAAAACTGGATGTTTTAACAATTTAAAAGAAAGCTTTTTTTAATAATATATTATCATTTCTATACAGCTGCAATGTTCCTTAACTCTGTGAATCATGGGCAGTTAACTGTTTTTTGTTTTGTGCTAAAATATATATTTTTATATTTTTTTTTATGTATTTAACCCAAAGAATTAACTATTAAGTAGCTTAATGTTGTCAGCTAATAAATCACTTTGTACTTACATGGATGCAGTTAGTACTCAAGTAACAGGATAATGCATATTGCATCAACATTACTAATATAACAAACAACAAAGGCCTTAATACAAGCGACAGTGTGACGAGTGTAGCTTGACAAAGTCATCAAGCCCAGAGGTATTTGTGGCTATTATGCCGACCTAGGCTCCAGTGGCAGCATGCTGCCCACACCCTGACAATATACTGCCCACTCATTAACTATATCCTAACAAATCCTTGACTGTTTGCTGCTCAGGACCTTGACTATATGTTACTCACTTCCTGACTATATGCTACCTGCTCCATGACTATATATTGCTGCGTCCCGCTGCTCATTCTATGACTACAAGTATATACAGCCCTCTCCCTGAATTTATGCTATCCTCTCAATAACTATAAGCTGCTCACTCCCTGATATATACTGCCCTCTCCCTGCCTATATGTTAGGGTTGCCACCTTTTCTTCAAGTCAAACCACACAAGCGGCACACAGCTATTTTTTTTATAGTATAAAAGTATAAACTATACATATATTTTGCAATTAAATAACATTTCTAATCATATTAAGTTAATCACAACAGTCCCACTTTAAGTCAGAGTGCACAGAGTTCCCCTTTTACATCGGAATTTGCAGAGTTCCCCTTTTACATCTGAACTTCCCTTTCCCTTTCACTATAAGGGGGGAGTCTGCAGACTCTGATGTAAGGGAGAACTCTGGGGACTCTAACATAAGAGATGCTCTGGGAACCCTGATTTAAAGCGGTGGTTCCCCTAAAAATAAAGTTTTGACATTGCATTTGCTATAATAATTACAGTTAGAATCGGCTGGTTGTATGTAAAAAATACCTCCGTACGTAGCGTTTGTATTATTCGTTCCCACCGCCACTTCCGGGTACGATGCTGGCGGTGGGCGTTCCTTATTGATGGACAGGCATCCGACCGACGCATCCATCGCGTCACGAGATGCCGAAAGAAGCCGAACGTCAGTGCGGCTCTATACGGCGCATGCGCAACGACGTTCGGCTTCTTTCGGCATCTCGTGACGCGATGGATGCGTCGGTCGGATGCCTGTCCATCAATAAGGAACGCCCACCGCCAGCATCGTACCCGGAAGTGGCGGTGGGAACGAATAATACAAACGCTACATACGGAGGTATTTTTTACATACAACCAGCCGATTCTAACTGTAATTATTATAGCAAATGCAATGTCAAAACTTTATTTTTAGGGAAACCACCCCTTTAAGGGGGAACACTTAGAACTGTGATGTAAGGGGGTCAATGTGTCTTCTGGTGTACAGGGGAACTCTAATGTAAGGGGTGCTCTGAGAACCCTGATATACCTTAGTGTACTCTCTCAGAGGCAGGAGGGAGAAGGATGGTGAACTCACTCGCCCCTTGGCAGTCAGCACCTCTCAGCCAGATGTATCTAAGGCTGCTGGACTTCACATTTCCGGCCCCCACTTTCCTTTTCTGAGGCACAGTGCTGGGGATTGGAGTTTGGGCAGACACAGAGAGGTAGGGGCAGGAGGGAAAGGAGCAGATCGAGCCCTCTCTCCTCTCCCATCTGTTTGTGGGTGGGGAGGGGGGAGAATTGTTAGTGCTGGCTTTGGGCAGTGTGAAAGAGTGTAACAGACACTATCGGCTATGATACTGCAGCTAGCAACCCTGCTGGGAAGCCATAGTCCAGTCTGAATAATGTGTCTGGGTTTCAGGCAGTTTGAAACCTGGATGCATGATTCCAAACACGGATTGTCAGGGTGAATACCGGACAGGTGGCAACCCTACTATATGTTGTCCTCTCCATAGCTATATGCTGCCCACTCCTTAACTATATGGTGCACTTGACTATATTCTTCCCACTTCCTAAATATATACTAATCAGTCTTTGACTTGACTGCTGAGGCGCAATGAGCCCAGGTACCATTAACTGTAACATAGATGTATATAAACCTTCCCCCTTGCCCCTTCACCCTATTAAATAAACACGCTTACAACCATTAGGTTGGAAAGGGCAAGGCCACAGCTTTATTAAAACCAAAAATAACATGTGAACATTTTTCAACCAGTGCCAGTCACAGTTGTACTGTGAGCACACAATTCCAAAAGGGGGGGGGGGGGTGGGCCTGTCCTTACCATAAGTGCTGGACAGGCCGCCTACTTCCGATTTCTAAAGGCATGGCCCATTACAGCCTTTTTTTGCTGGCAAGGTCAAGAAAACCGCAGCAAGCTGTGACATACTATAGATAAAAAGGGACAGGAGGGTGGGCAGCTCTTCCAAGCATGTTTACCGAAAAGACCCAGAATTCCCTGGGGCGATCCTTTTACCCGAGCTCAGGCCCATCCCATCCCCCAAATTAACCAATCCTTGAATGACCACCACCTTGACCTGTACCTGGCCATGCCCCCATCAGTCAAGGCTCTCTCTCCCTAAGGGGCTCAAGAGGCCTTCATTATGCTGCCCTCTCCCTGACTATATACTGCTCACTCCATCACTATATACTGCTCACTCCATCACTATATACTGCTCACTCCCTGACTATATACTGCTCACTCCCTGACTATATACTGCTCACTCCCTGACTATATACTGCTCACTCCCTCACTATATACTGCTCACTCCCTGACTGTATACTGCTCATTCCCTGACTATATACTGCTCACTCCCTCACTATATACTGCTCACTCCCTGACTATATACTGCTCACTCCCTGACTATATACTGCTCACTCCCTGACTGTATACTGCTCACTCCCTGACTATATACTGCTCACTCCCTGACTATATACTGCTCACTCCCTGACTGTATACTGCTCACTCCCTGACTGTATACTGCTCACTCCCTGACTATATACTGCTCACTCCCTGACTATATACTGCTCACTCCCTGACTATATACTGCTTACTCCTTGACTATATACTGCTCACTCCCTGACTATATAGTGCTCACTCTCTGGCTATATACTGCTCACTCCCTGACTATATACTGCTCACTCACTGACTATATACTGCTCTCTCCCTGACTGTATACTGCTCACTCCCTGACTATATACTGCTCACTCCCTGACTATATACTGCTCACTCCCTGACTATATACTGCTCACTCCCTGACTATATACTGCTCACTCCCTGACTATATAGTGCTCACTCCCTGACTATATACTGCTCACTCCCTGACTATATACTGCTCACTCCCTGACTATATACTGCTCACTCCCTGACTATATACTGCTCACTCCCTGACTATATACTGCTCACTCCCTGACTATATAGTGCTCACTCTCTGGCTATATACTGCTCACTCTCTGGCTATATACTGCTCACTCCCTCACTATATAGTGCTCACTCTCTGGCTATATACTGCTCACTCCCTGACTATATACTGCTCATTACCTCACAATTTGTTCCCCGCTCCCTGACTATGTGCAGCCCTCTCCCTGACCATATGCTGCTTCCTCCTCGACTATATGTTGCCCCAGGGCCGATCCTCCCTATAGGCTCACTATGCAAGCTGCTTAGGGCCCCGCAAAGCTGTGAATGGCCCCCCAAATTACTAGAGGCCCTGCCTGGTGAGAAGTCATTTTCGCCCCCTCACCCCGCTTCTAAACTCGCTGGCTGAGTCATTTCCGACAGCAAAACACCCCCTCCCCCCTCTTCTCAACTTTCTTTAATGTGACATGTCACTGTCGTCAGCGCCCTCCGGTTCTCATTTTTAATGTGCCAGGTCATTTTGCTTAGGGCCCCAGGGAGGTCAGGATCGGCACTGTGTTGCCCACATCCTGACTATATAATGTGAATGTACAATATACAGTATATGTAAAGTGCTCGGTAAATTGACAGTGCTTTAAAAGTTCCTATAATAAAATTATGATACCCTCTCTCTGACCATATGATGCCCACCCTCTGAGTATATCATGCCCTCTCTCTAACCATATGGTGCCAACTCCTGGACTATATGATGTCCTCTCCCTGACTATATGATGCCCTCTCTCTGACCATATGATGCCCTCTCTCTAACCATAAGATGCCCTTTCCCTGACTATATAATGCCCTCTCCCTGATTATATAATGCAGTTTCCCTGACTATATGATGACCTCTCTCTAACCATAAGATGCCCTTTCCCTGACTATATAATGCCCTCTCCCTGACTATATAATGCAGTTTCCCTGACTATATGATGACCTCTCTCTAACCATATGGTGCCCTCTCCCTGACTATATGATGCCCTTTCCCTGACTATATGATTCCCTCTCTCTGACTATATGATGCCCCCATCCCTGACTATATAATACCCACTCCCTGACCATTTGGATATATCATGCCCTATTTCTAACCATAAGATACCCTCTCCCTGGCTATATGATGCACTCTCTCTGACCATATGATACCCTCTACCTGACAATATGATACCCACTCCCTGACTATATGATTTCCTTTCCTTGACTATATGATGCCTTCTCCCTTACTATATGATACCCTCATCCTTACTATATAATGCTCTCTCCCTTACTATATGATATCCTCATCCTTACTATATAATGCCCTCTCCCTAACTGTATGATGTCCTCTCCCTGGCTATATGATGCCTTCTCCAGACTATATAGTACGTACCCTCTTCCTAAGTTTATGATGCCCATTCCCTGCCAATAAGTGATTCCTAATTGTATATGATTCAATTCTTGGCTGTATACATTGTAACTTAATAAATACCCACTATCTGTCTTTTTCTGCCTTTTGTTTTTTTACAAAGACAGACATGTGGTGATGATAATATTGTAACCTGAAGCAGAGTTCATATTCAGAACTCCTCACCAAAGGGTGACTTAGCTCTAAGTTCATATACACCTATCTAGCCTTGCCTTATGACAGGTGCCCTGGTGATGACATGCCTGCTACATGATGTGATTTAGAATCTCCAATACATATAATGTATGTGGTCAGAGTGGATCCTTGACATTCTGTTCCTATTTCTAAGACCAGACATTTCCCCCTTGTGTATGTCAGTTTTATAATGCTGCTTATTAGCTATGGAAACTTTGGATCTGCAGTCAGAGATTGAGTTGCAGACAAGGTTGCTGCATTCTCCCTTGTCCTGCTGCAAAGTGAATGTGTTCATTAGATCGGAATAGTGTTTGCTGGTTATGTAGTTACTCTGGCAGCATGTATGAATACACCTGATCAACCTTACCTGACCTCTGCAACATCATTTTCTGGATATGACGTCCAGACAAGACTGTATTTGCTTTAATTAACCATGTGGGCAAGTACCTAGGGCAGCAAGGAAAAGGTGGAAACGCATACCAAATCTCAGAATGTAGAAATTTGGATTCATTTTTCTTCTTTTTTTTTTCTTTACTTTCCACCACTGCGCATTTGTGACTAAATTCAGCAAGAGACCTGCAGGGGTAAGGGGGAGTCAGTTCAAGAAACATAAAACTATCACTGTTGTATATTAGTCGTTATGGTTAAAAATAGGTAAACTTAAAGGATAAGTTCAACTTTGTACACTTTTTTTTTTCTAAAGTCCAGCTCCTCTATTTACCAATAAGGCATTAATCTACTTTCTTTGCAAAAATATCAAAACTTTCCATTCAATCTACAGACAATTACTTCACTTATCCTCATCAATGTTTCCAAAAGTATCCATTAGTTTTGCCTTACTTCCTGGTCAGACTATAGGTCATGACACAGAAAAGAAGTTCACCAGCTGACCTCATTAGCACACACCATACATCATCCACCCTCCTACCTACCCACCCTTTTCTAGCTGCACCTTTTTAAAAAGAAATGCATTCAATTAGGGATTGCACTTATTTTACTGTCCTCATGGATGTTTGTACAGATTGTGTAGTGTATGGCCATCTTTACACACCTAAAATTACTAGTTGCGCTTTCAGTGCCATTAATTAACCACTTCAATATTTCAATTAATTTCATTTTCAACCCCTTCCTGCCCAGGCCAATTTTCAGCTTTCAGCGCTGTCACACTTTAAATGACAATTGTGCGGTCATGCAACGATGTACCCAAATTAAATTTTGATATTTTTTCCCCCACAAATAGAGCTTTCTTTTCGTGTTATTTGATCACCTCTGCAGTTTTTTTGTTTTTTTTGCACTATAAACAAAAAAAGACCGACAATTTTGAAAAAACACAATATTTTTTACTTTTTGCTATAATAAATATCCCAATTTAAAAAAATATATATATATATATTTTTCCTCAGTTTAGGTCGATATGTATTCTTCTACATAGTTTTGTTAAAAAAAAATGCAATAAGCATATATTGATTGGTTTGCGCAAAAGTTATAGCGTCTACAAAATAGTGGATAGATTTATGTCATTTTTATAATTTTTGGGTTTTTTACTACTAAGGGCGGTGATCTGCGATTTTTATCATGACTGTGACATTGCGGCAGACATATCGGACACTTTTGACACTATTTTGGGACCATTCACATTTATACAGCGATTAGTGCTATAAAAAATACACTTATTACTGTATAAATGTGACTGGCAGAGAAGGGGTTAACACTAGGAGGCGATCACGGGTTAATTGTGTGTCCTAGGGAGTGATTCTAACTGTGGGGGGAGGGGACTGATGAGAGGAGGAAACCAATCGTTGTTCCTATAAACAAGGAACATACGATCAGTTCTCCTCTCCCCTGACAGGACGTGGATCTGTGTGTTTACACATACAGATCCACGTCCCTGCTCTGTGATGAGCAATCGCGGGTACCCGGCGGCCATCACGGCCGCCGGCATGCGCATTGGGTCGACAGTGATGGAGCGAGCGTGCGCGTTCGCCACAATGGTGGGAAGACAAAGACGTCATATGACTTCTGCCCGGAGGGGGAAAGGGTGTCTGCTGCCGTCATTTTACAATACGGCGATAGGCAAGTGGTTAACAACACACCAAACACAGAATTAAAACACATTTTGCGATGTAAAAAAACGAGTGGCAAATGCTGTAAAACGCACAGTAAAAAACACACAACCCACACACAAATGTAGTGCAGCCAATTGAAATCAACAAGCGGCAAAGGTTCCTAAAATCGCTTAGATCCAGAAATATAGGGGCAGATCCACAGAGCAAGTACGCCGGCGTATCTACTGATACGCCAGCGTACTTTTAAATTTCCCGCGTCGTATCTTTAGTTTGAATCCTCAAACCAAGATACGACGGCTTCTGGGTTCGATCCGACAGGCGTACGGCTTCGTACGCCTTCGGATAGTAGGTGCAATACTTCGGCGCCCGCTGGTTGGAGTTTGCGTCGTTTTCCGCGTCGGGTATGCAAATTACCGATTTACGACGATCCACGAACGTACGAGTGGCCGTCGCATTTTCTAATGTCGTCTGTAGTCGGCTTTTTCCCGCGTATAGTTAAAGCTGGTATTTTGCGGCGTATAGATAGACTTGCCATGTTAAGTATGGCCGTCGTTCCCGCGTCGAAATTTGAAAAAAATATTTTTTTTCGTAAGTCGTCCGTGAATAGGGATGGACGTAACTCACGTCTAAGTTCAAAAAATGACGTTGTTGCGACGTCATTTCGCCCAATTTGAAATCCGCCGCCAGAAATACACTACGCCGCCGTAACTTACGGCGCAAACTCGCTGAGGATTCGAATATACGCCAGGTAAGGTACGGCGGCGTAGTGTATCTCTGATACGCTGCGCCGATCTAAATGTATGTGGATCTGGCCCATAGTCTCAAGAATGCCAACATTTTAAAAAACAGCAATGTCCTGGACACATCAATAATTGTTAGACAGCTGGATGTTTATTGAAAAGATAAAAGGGATGTGGGATATAAAACCTTGCTTCACTTAATTGCCAGAGGAGTGTGAACACGTGGCTGACCTGCATGATGAACTCCACGGGGAGCGGTCTGAGATGTATCTGATCACAGTGATGGTGTGGGCTGTGAGACCGGATGATGTCCACCCAGTGATCGAGAAGAGCTAATCTACCGCTATCTGACAGGGTTAGACACTGTGAAGCCAAGACCAGAGGGGCTGATGTCAAGCTGTAGCCTGTGAGATCAGCTGCCCGTGTATGGCCGCTAGCGATGACATCATTCGCTGAGCCGAACCTGCTGGGGGCAGAAGCCACAGGTTGAACGGCAGTTGGGGAGCAAGCTGAAAGCAATGTCACACTGACGACATGTTTCGCGCGCCTGTGCCTCGTCATGACTTGACGAGGCGCAGGCGTGCGAAACATGTCAGGACCATTGCTGTGGTTTATGAATAAATTAAACAGAATTGATCCCTGAACAGAGCCTTGGGGTAACCCACTTACAACTTCAGACCATTCTAAGTATACGCCATTTATCATTTATCGGTTAGAGAGTGGCTGTGTTCATTCCATGGTCCCATTGAAGTAGTGTAAGAAGGTAGCCATCCCCTCGTGCTCGTTCCTAAAATGGACTATAGACTATAACCTATTCTATAGGGACTACAGAATATAGGATTTGTCGTGTGCATAGAACAGTGCACATGATCACACCTAACATGCATTGCTCCTTGCAAAAAAACAGATGTCCGGGAGAAAGGAGAGGTTTGGGATCGCACAGAGGATATTACAAGGAGCAGAAAAGCACAGTACGAAATTATTTCATGAAAAATAGATTACAGGGCCATTGAGAAGAGGATGTGTATGGATTATTTCCAGAAAATAATATTGTTTATTGTCACTGTAATCTTACATATCTCAGCCTTGTAACCATCGCTCAGCAATCTTGTACTCACTCTAGCAAATCAAAGTGGATATAAACCCTAGAGTGGCTGATTTATAGCAAAGATTAGATATCACAAAGCTCTATCCCTTATACTCTGTGGTATAACCAGGGGCGGACTGACTATTCGGGCACTCGGGCACTGCCCGAGGGTCCCATGCCACTAGGGGGCCCCATCAGGGTTGCCAGCCTCAGTAGAACCAGGGACAGTATGTAAAATTCTATGTTTTTTAAAAAATCTCAAGATTATAGCTGCCCCGCCTCTCCAGTACCTTTTCAGTGTGTGTATGTGTATTCTGTGTGTGTATATTGTGTGTCTGTGTGTGTATACTTTGTATGTGTGTGTGTATACTGTGTGGCCCCATAATCAATTGCCTGGGGGCCCCATAATCTCCTATTGCCTGGGGGCCCCATAATCTCCTATTGCCCGGGGGCCCCATAATCTCCTATTGCCCGGGGGCCCCATGAGTTGTCAGTCCGCCCCTGGGTGTAACCCACCACAGCCACCGCCAGTTTGTTGTCCCTTCATAAAAATACAGGCCTTGGCAGGGATGGACTGGCCATTGGGACTACAGGGAGTTTCCCGGTGGGCCGATGGCTCAGTGGGCCGGCTTCAGTGACAGCGGACCGCTGCACCCCTCCGCTCCTCTGTCTCTCCCTTCCCGCAGCGCTCACCTGGGGGGACAAAGAAGCATGGGGAGGACCAGAGGAGCAGGGGGGCAGACAGAGGAGTATGGGGGAGGGGACAGACAGCTGACTCAACAGCTATGGCCTGGGAGTTTCTCACTTCTGCCTAATCTTGTCCCATAAGGGGGTGCAATGAACGGATTCTTTGCCCCGGGTGAAATAATGTCTAGCTTCCCCATTGGTACTGCCTATAAGAGTACCAGTACCAGCCGTTCTACTCTAATAAAGTAGAACGGCTAGTGGCTAGTGAAGGGGGAGAGGGGGCTTGGGTGGCCGGGAAGGGGGGGGGGTGGGAGTTGTCCGGCCGCCATGGGAGAGACCTGTCAAAGTGGGCCAGTCTGGATGAAGTCACATTTCACAGTCCATTCACTTTATTAGCAATCTGCCAGATATGGAGACCTGAAGATGGTGAAGTGTTAAGCATACTGTTGTAAAGCAAGTTGTTGTAAACCCAGACAAAAAAAAAACAAAAAAAAAAACCCTGCAAGGCAAAGGCAGAACAAGCTAGCTCATTATGAAATACTTACCTTAGAACAATGCTGTTGCAGTGGTCCCGGTACACCACTGTGATCGGTGACATGTCTTCCCGGAGTTACTTCTGGGTTCGCCGGCTTTATGATTGGCTGGAGCTGCGATGATGTTACTCTCGCGGGAGCTGCCCGTAAGGGCACGGCAGCTGATAAAAACGGCAAGAGTGAGCAGTTTCTTAAGTGCCCATGTGCCGATGCAATGGCACATGCAGGTAGAGTGAAAAGCTGAGTTTCCAATTTTGGGTGGAACTCCTCTTTAATGTCCTACCAGCCTCCTAGATTCCCCTATACAGGCGAATTTAGCCTAGGAGAGGGAGGGGCAGCACTAGTAGCCAATTGGTTGTGCTACATGCACCTGTACAAACAACAGACCTGCTGATAGGAGAAGAGAGCAGAAGGATGACCCATGGGTATTCTGCCGCTCACTCACTGCCCAATCACAGCCAGGGAGTCGACCAAACTGTATTGCGGGGCTGTAAACTGAGGTCACCACCCTATCTAACAAGGCTGTGTTAAATCTTAGAACCGGCTGACTGCGATTACAAATCCTTTATCAGGTGAAACAACTCCTATATTTGAGTGTTATTTGGGCTAGAGTTCAGCTTCGAAAATCGCCCATGTATTACACCCCTAAGGCCTCGTACAGACGAGCGAACATGTCCGATGAAAACGGTCCGCGGACCGTTTTCATCGGACATGTCCGCTCGGAGATTTCGGTCTGATGGTTGTACACACCATCAAACCGAAATCCCAGCGGACAGAGAGCGGTGACGTGGTGGTGACGTTGACGCCGCCACGTCCGCAAACCCGGAAGTTCAATGCTTCCACGCATGCGTCGAATCACTTCGACGCCATGCGCGGCTTCTCGGGCCAGCGGACATGTCCGATGAGTCGTACTGACCATCGGACATGTCCGACGGACAGGCTTGCAGCGGACAAGTTTCTTAGCATGCTAAGAAACTTTTGTCCGCTGGAAACCTGTCCGCTAGGCCGGGAAACTGTCCGGTCGGCCCTACACACGACCGAACATGTCCGCGGAAACTAGTCCGACGGACCAGTTTCAGCGGACATGTTCGGTCGTGTGTACAAGGCCTTACACGGTAGCTCCAGAAAATGGTGTAAGTCAAAAAAAAGTTGAACTGATATTTTTTTGGCAAGAAGCAATAAATGTCAGAGCACAGTGCTTTTATTGGTACCTAATTGACATGTTCCATTTTGGTGTGCGTACATAGGGAAAACCGCGCTCTGCTGTTAGGAAGCGACTTCTGACAAATGCTTTATGCAGACGTTTATGGGAACTGCCTGCCAAGCCTGATAGGCACATACTGCCAAATGCCAAAAGTTCAGCTTCAAATTTCTGCCTGTGATCACATTTCAACCATCATCCTAATTAAATTTGATTTTTTCATTTTTACCTCAAAACATTATTTGATCAGGGGTAATTTATGCCTTTTGACCATTTTTTATGTCACAAATATAAAAAATTCTATTGCATTTTTAATAAAGAACTTTTAGTAAATCTGCAAACCCTTTATTTTTATTTTTTTTGCCAAGCACCTGTGCACACATTTAACCACTTAAGACCCGGGCCATTATGCAGGTAAAGGACCTGGCCCCTTTTTGCGATTCGGCACTGCGTCGCTTTAACAATTGCGCGGTCGTGCGACGTGGCTCCCAAACTAAAATTGACATCCTTTTTTTCCCACAAATAGAGCTTTCTTTTGGTGGTATTTGATCACCTCTGTGGTTTTTATTTTTTGCGCTACAAACAAAAATAGAGCGACAATTTTGAAAAAAAAGAAATATATTTTACTTTTTTCTATAATAAATATCCCCCAAAAATATATATAAAAAAAACTATTTTTTTCCCTCAGTTTAGGCCAATGCGTATTCTTCTACATATTTTTGGTAAAAAAAATCGCAATAAGCGTTTATTGATTGGTTTGCACAAAAGTTATAGTGTATACAAAATAGTGGGTAGTTTTATGGCATTTTTATAAAAAAAATATGTTTTACTAGTAATGGCGGTGATCATCGATTTTTATCGGGACTGCGACATTATGGCGGATACATCAGACACGTTTGACGCTATTTTGGGACCATTGTCATTTATACAGAGATTAGTGCTATAAAAATGCACTGATTACTGTAAATGACACTGGCAGGGAAGGGGTTAAGTGTGCCCTAAGAAATGATTCTAACTGTGTGGGGGCAAGGGTACATGTGACACGACACTGATCACTGCTACCGATCAGAGGGGGCAGACGATCAGTGTCTTGTCACTAGGCAGAACAGGGAGATGCCTTGTTTACAAAGGCATCCCCCTGTTCTGTAGCTCTGTGACACGGTCGCAGGACACCGGCGGACATCGAGTTCGCGGGTCCCGCGGGGATGGTCGCGGAGCTCATGGCAGGGGCGCACACGTGCCCACACAGCGCAAAATTCAAAGCACCGTATATATACGTTGCTTTGCTCAGCCGTGCCATTCTGCCGACGTATATCGGCGTAACATGGTCGGCAAGCGGTTAAAGTTATACGTGGAGGCAGCTTTACCTGTCTAAAGTATTCTTTTTGTCCATCCAGTCCGGAGATTTACAGAAACCTGGCAGTCAGCACTGCCACACAGGTGATGTGACTTTTCTTTACTGCATACCTGCAATAGAAAAATAAAGCTAGGTCATCTCCTGGCCCCTAGACAGTGATTGGACAGTAAGGAGCAGCAGCCGATTGAACCCTCTGCTCTCTTTACCTTTTTAGTATTTAGTATTTATTATATTTTCTTGCAGTTTGCCATATTAGCTCCTAGGGCTGTTGCTTTCGTTCCCAGATTGAGTTCTGCTGTACAATAGTTGATATTAAGTCAAATTAACCACTTGCGCTCCTGAAGGATTTACCCCCTTCACGACCAGGCCATTTTTTGCTTTTCAGTACAGTACTACTTTAACCTGGTAATTGCACAGTAATGCAATATTGTACCCAAACTAATTTTATATAATCTTTTCACACATATAGAGCTTTCTTTTGGTAGCGTTTAATTACCACTGTTTTTTTTTTTTTTTTTGCGATATAAACTAAAAAAGACCAAAAAAAAAGAGAGAAAAAAAAGCAATTCTTTCTACTTTCTACTATGAAACATATCCAATAAAAAAGATTAAAAAATATATATTTTTTTAAATAAGTCATGGCCAAAATGTGTTCTGCTACATGTCTTTGGTAAACAAAATCCCAATAAGTGCAAATTAATTGGTTATAGCATCTACAAACTATGGTATAGATACTGGAATATTTTTTTTTATATATATACTGGTAATGGCGGTTATCAGCGGCTTATTGTTGGACTAGTGCAGTGGACAATCTGGCACTGACTGATGCTGGGGAGAACTGACTAACTGCCACTTACATCAACAGTGACACTAATGCCGCTTACACATGACCGTTTTTCATGATGAGAAAATGCCATTTTTTAAATTGGTCATTAAAAATGGTCTTGTGTATGCTCCAGAGCATTTTTCGCAACGTGAAAAATGGGCATTAAAAATTTAGAACATGCTCTAATTTTTCTCGTTGTTTTTCACGTCGTGAAAAACGGTCGTGTGTAGGCTTTAACGACGGGAAAAAAACGCGCATGCTCAGAAGCAAGTTATGAGACGGGAGCACTCGTTCTGGTAAAACTAGCGTTCGTAATGGAGATAGCACATTCGTCACGCTGTAACAGACTGAAAAGCACGGAGACTGCAAAGCGCGAATCGTCTCTCACCAAACTTTTACTTACAAGAATTTAGCAAAAGCAGCCCAAAGGGTGGCGCTATCCGAATGGAACTTCCCTTTATAGTGCCGTTGTATGTGTTGTACGTCACCGCGCTTTGCTCGAGCATTTTTTTTTCACGATCGTGTGTAGGCAAGGCAGGCTTGACAAATATCACGTCGAGAGAAACGTTGTTTTTTCCATGACATTAAAAACGGTTGTGTGTACGCGGCATCATACAGTGCTAAAAATATGCACTGTCACTGTATTAATGTCTGGGAAGGGGCTAACATCTAGGGCGAACAAAGGGGTTAAATGTGTGTCTCATAGGTGTGCGCAGCCTATAGCATTAGGGTGTGCACCCCAAAGCTCAAACACACATTTCTGATAACTCACAATGTTCATTCAGAAAGGGAAGGGGCCGGTAAATTACATATTTAACGGCCCCTTCCCCCACTCATCCTAAAACATCTCTGTAGCAACAGCCGACGGGAGAGGAGAGGAGGATAGTCGGAGGCAGTGGGAGGGGAGGGCAGTAGGAGGAATCTGTGCTGCACAGGATGATTAGGGTGTGCCTGGGCACACCTGGCACACCCTGTGTGCATGCCTATGGTGTGTCTAACTATGTTTAGTTGTGTGTATTGTGTGATGATTTAACTAAGCAATGTGCCCCTTTTATGGCACATCACTGCTGTCTGTAGAGAGCCCTGTGTTGTTTACCAACACAGAGCTCTCTTCTGTCATTCGCTCAGCTGATCAGATGGTCCCGGCCAGGATGTAATGATTGGCTTGTGCAAATGACAGCCCAGTCTTACCAGAACCCTTGCTTTCTCTTTTTGAAACATCCAGTTTAACTAGTATTTTAACAAGAGTAGCCAGGGGAAAGAAAAAGAGGCGCGTTCTAATGGAAATATTATTTTTTGCTATCAGATGAAAGGTTAAGTGTCAACGCTTGCAGAAATATAATCATTACAAATGTCCACATTCTTGCTTGCCTTTTCATTATGTGTATTTAGAAGATTTTGCTGGCTGAATTAGATATAGGAAGAGTTTAGATAAAACGTCCTTTTCATTTCATGTGCGAGCCCCAGATCAGCCATGTTGCACTCTCCTTCTACAATGAAGATATAATGGAGAGAGAGACAGTTTACAACTGTTAGCCACATAATGGCCAGTTATGTCTAGACGCACCATCGTACCGAAGTTATAAATGGCCATCATTATTGTATCTGCAAAGATGTCAGGAAACAGCAACATTCTAGGAAGTACAATATTTAAATAAATATGTGCTGGGATAAATATGCAGAGCGCAATTACTGATCTCCTGTGTAGATGAGATTCTAGTTGCCCGTTTATTATAAGGTCCCCACCAGGCCCGGACTGGGACAAAAAATAGGCACGGGCATTTTAGACTGAGCAGCCCGGGGGGTGGGGTGGTCGGCGGCGGCGCTGTGCGGCGGTTAATGATGGGATGTGGGGTTCCAGCACCCTGCACCTCTGGAACCCTTTACATTACACAGCACCCTGCACCTCTGGACCCTTTTACATTACACAGCACCCTGCACCTCTGGACCCTTTTACATTACACAGCACCCTGCACCTCTGGACCCTTTTACATTACACAGCACCCTGGACCCCTTTACATTACACAGCACCCTGGACCCCTTTACATTACATAGCACCATACCTTTGGACCCTTTTACATTACACAACACCCTGCACCTCTGGGCCCTTTTACATTACACAGCACTCTGCACCTCTGGGCCCCTTTACATTACACAGCACCCTGCACCTCTGGACCCTTTTACATTACACAGCACCCTGCACCTCTGGACCCTTTTACATTACACAGCACCCTGCACCTCTGGACCCTTTTACATTACACAGCACCCTGCACCTCTGCACCCTTTTACATTACACAGCACCCTGCACCTCTGGACCCCTTTACATTACACAGCACCCTGGACCCCTTTACATTACATAGCACCATACCTCTGGACCCTTTTACATTACACAACACCCTGCACCTCTGGGCCCTTTTACATTACACAGCACCCTGCACCTCTGGGCCCTTTTACATTACACAGCACCCTGCACTTCTGGGCCCCTTTACATTACACAGGACCCTGCACCTCTGGGCCCTTTACATTACACAGCACCCTGCACCTCTGGGCCCCTTTACATTACACAGCACCCTGCACCTCTGGGCCCCTTTACATTACACAGCACCCTGCACCTCTGGGCCCATTTACATTACACAGCACCCTGCACTTCTGGACCATTTTACATTACACAGCACCCTGCACCTCTGGACCATTTTACATTACACAGCACCCTGCACCTCTGGACCCCTTTACATTACACAGCTCCCTGCACCTCTGGACCCCTTTACATTACACAGCACCCTGCACCTCTGGACCCCTTTACATTACACAGCACCCTGCACCTCTGGACCCCTTTACATTACACAGAACCCTGCACCCCTTTACATTACACAGCACCCTGCACCTCTGGACCCCTTTACATTACACAGACACCTAACAGTTCTGGACCCCCTGCATGTTACATTGGGGGGAGACGTGACATGCGGCCCACCGAGCATTTGCCCGGTATGCACTATGGCCAGTCCGGGCCTGGTCACCACACTGACGCAGAACAAGTAAGCAGATCAGGAGTCCTGCCTTCACGCAGATTTGCCAACTGTCACGGATTTGACGGGACAGCCCCCCATCTGAATGCTCTGTGCCGATTATGCAGCGTCAAGGGCTGCACCCTGAGATCACAACATCACCCTTATATAAGGTGGCCAGATTTTTAAAATAAAAGCAGGAGACATTTTTTTTTTTTACTGGTAATGGTGGCAATCAGCGACTCTCTGTCCATCGCCGCCGCCCACCTCATAGCCTGTCAAGTCTTACTCTCCGGGCCACGGTTACTACTGGGTGGGGAGCGGAGGAAGATCACTCTGCCAGGGAGGGCAAGGAGATAAGCAGGCAGGCGGTTGGCCAGGACTTGAGCCAAGGCAGAAGAATGTGCGAGCGGAGCTGAATGAGCATGCGCCCGAAACTGAATAAATAATCCCTCCGCTCCGACCAGCACATGATCATTAGAAAGGGGCACAGATAATGGAAAAAATACACCCCCCTAAGCTAGTAGGAGCGGATTTTTTTTTTATTAATTCTGCACTGACTGTCTTTGAAATTGCCTCAGCCCCTGTTCAAATCCAATCCGGGGACAAAACCGGTGACAGACTTGGTCCGGGGACAGTGTCCTCAATCCAGGGACTGTCCCCTGAAACCGGGGATGTCTGGTCACCGACCCTTATGTGAGTTACTGAGCATGCTTTGCAACTCAAAAGGGGGTGTTAACTAAAAGCATTGCAGCTGCAAGTGGGCAGCTCCCGCATAATTAAGATCACCTGGAAAGTGGGCATAATCTGGGAAGGACCGCTCCGAAGTAGGCATTTAAAAAATGGAACTGAAAGCAAAAGAAAAAAGACAAACATTATGAGCGTGACTGGCTGTTTATTGTAAAAGAGACATGCAATAATACAGTGGTCATCAACCCTGTCCTGCAGGGCCCACTAACAGGCCAGGTTTGCAGGATAACTGAAAGAAATCACAGCTGATATCATTTGCTCCTCAGTGATTGCAGTATTCTAGACTGCATCTCCCCAAGGTAATACATAAAACCTGGCCTGTTAGTGGGCCCTGCAGGACAGGGTTGATGACCACTGCAATAATATATGCCTAGAAACTAATCTTACCCAAGCTCAACTTTCCACAGCCTAAATCCATAATGATGGTAACTGGCAACTTGGATGCTTCTTAGTTTAAAATTATTTAATGGTTAAATAGGTGCTAATACAGAATCCAACGTGCTAATGTGTAAGCCGAAACGCGTTACCACTTTGGATTCTTTATCAGCACTTATGTAACCAATAAAGAATTTATAATAAGAAAAAGCATCCAAGCCGCCGGCTAGCATCATTACAACTAAAATACACCTACCTGCTTGCTTGCAATCATCTGTGCACAGCTCAGTTTAAATCACTGGAACGGTCCCTGTCTTTCAGTACAGTATAACTGACTCCTTTACATGCGCAGGAATTACCTGACACCACACCGGCTTATAAAAATGTCCAAATATCAATACCTGGAAGGAGCCAGGGAGAAAATGCTGGCGCCGATAAGGGACCCATCCAAGAATTCAGACCGTTGGAAAGGAGGTACGTATAGTGACTTCCTCTTTAAAGTGGAACTTCAAGTTCCACTTTATGCCCTCCTCCTCTTCTATTTTTGCCACTTTTTTGGGAGGGGAGCGGGTACCTGGCGGGTACCCACTCCCACTTCTAGTCGGATCGCTGCAACGATCTGCTGGAAGTTCGCCCACAACCTTCAAGGACATGTCGCAGGTCCCAGAAGGTGGTATTTGATCACCTCTGCGATTTTTTTTTTTTGTGCTATAAACAAAAGAAGAGTCACAATTTTGAAAAAAAAAAACAATTTTTTTACTACGATAATAAATATCCCCAAAAAATATATGTAAAATAAAAATAAAAAAATCTCAGTTTAGACCGATATGTATTCTACACATTTTTAGTAAAAAAAATTGCAATAAGTGTATATTGGTTTGCACAAATGTTATAGCTTCTACAAAATTGGGTATAGTTTTATGGCATTTTTATAATAATTTTTTTTTACTAGTAATGACGGCGATCTGCAATTTTAATCATGATTGCGACATTATGGCAAACACATCGGACACTTTTGACAAATTTTTGGGACCACTGGCATTTATACAGTGATCGGTGCTTTAAAAATGTACTGATTACTGTGTAAATAGCACTGGGAGGGAAGGGGTTAACCACTAGGGGGCAATAAGGGGGTTAAAGCGGGATTCCACCCGTAATTTTAATTAAAGTCAGCAGCTACTAACAGTGTGGCTGCTGACTTTTAATAAGGAGACTTACCTGTCCTAGGTGCCCGCGATGATGGGCCCCCGACGTCGATCGCTCGGTTCTGGCGCCTCCATCCTGACTAAGAGAAACAGGCAGTGAAGCCTTACGGCTTCACTGCCCGTTTCCTACTGTGCATGCACGACTCGCATGGCGCTTTGTGAATGGGCGGCTGCCTCCTGGGATACACACAGTTCCCAGAAAGCAGCGTGGCTCATTCACCAGAAGACACGGCGACGGAGGACGAAGAAGAAGAGGACCGCGGTGGAGGAAGAGGCAGAACAGCTACTTCCGCATAGCAACAGCCCTTTCTATATAATTTTAAATTTTTTTCAATTTTTTTTTCAGATTTTCGGTAAAAAAAAACAAACGGGTGGAACTCCACTTTAAGTGTGTCCTAGGGAGGTGTTCTAACTGTGGGGGGATGGGCTACCAGTGACATGACAGTGATCACTGCCCCCGATTACAGGGAGCAGTAGATCACTAGGCAGAACAGGGAAATGTCTTGTGGCATCTCCCCTCTCTGCCTCTCCTGACGGCAATCACGGGCCGCCGGTGAACATCGAGATCCCGGAACCCGCGAGCACACTACCAAGGCACGCGGCTGACGCACACGCGCGCTGGGCGGCAAGTTTAAAGGGACGTACGGGTATGCCCATTTGCCTGCCCATGCTATTCTGCCGGCGTATATCTGCGCGTGACGGTCGAGAAGCGGTTAATGGATAAAAATGCAATTTGCTTGCCATTGAGATGGTTATTTCAGGCTGATACTGCTTAAGGCTACTCCATTAAACATTGGTTGTATAGTACATAATCAATACCGTGATTAAAAAAAAATGTCCTCCAGTATGCTGGAAAATGATTGTCACCTGGGAGCTGAAGAACGCAAAAATAATTTAAAGTGGTTCTACACCTAATTTATTTTCAAGTTGATGTCAGGTGGGGCTTTTTTGACAGAAGAAACCCTATTGGTCTGACCCTGCCTGTCAGCTGCAATGTACACTGAGCCACACATCACTTTGCTACAACCTTATGAGTTGCTGGCTTCTGCTGGCTTCCCTGAGAAATACAAAGTAATCTATTGATATAGCCATATGGTGCTCTGTATTTGGTCAGAGAAAGGACACAGTATGGAGCTTTCATCAAATGTGCTGTAAATGGACTTTTTTATGACCACTTTGCTCTACTAGGCTTTGTGGTCCATTGCATGACATGCAGTACCCTGTCCTGCTTAGTTTACATAGGATCAGATATAGGATATTCAATACACATATTACCCTCTGCTCCATCTGGCCATGAAGATAAAAGACATACCTAAATCCAAAAATTTAATATATTGCAGCCTAGCGGTCCCAAGATGTGGTGGCTGCATTTATTGTCTTTCTTATTTTTCTTGAAGAGATTCTAAACGTTTGTTAAAAAAAAAACTAATAATAATAACGAACATGTTATACTTACCTGCTCTCTGGTTTTGCACAGAGCAGCCCAAGATCCTCTTCTTCTGTGGTCCCCTTCTGTCACTCCTGGCTCCTCCTCCTTGACCAGTGCCCCCATTAGCAAGCCGTTTGCTATGGGGGCACTGGTGCGTGCTTGATCCCGACCCCGCTTTATGTGTCTATAAGACATATAGAGCTGCGGCTCTGCCCTGCCACCCGCTCTCTCCTCATTGGCTCACTGGCTGTGATTTAAAATTGCTCCCTCTACTGTGTCTCAGCAAATGAGGGGAGAGAGACTTGTGACAGCCGAATGGATCGAGAGAGGGCTTAGGTGAGTATAAGGGAGGGGCTTAGTGGGAGAGCAGCACACATGGGGTTCTTTACTTTCATGCATAGAATGCATGAAGGTAAAAAACCTTCAGCCTTTACAACCACTTTCATTTTTACATGGCAATCCTGCCAGTAGCACACTTGGGCTCCAAACTTTCCAAGCAAAGGGCCATTTTACTGTCTTTCAGGCTTTAGAGGGGGCCAGACTGTGGCCAGTGGGAGTAGAAAATGCCCCGTTATCAGTGCCCCATCATTGGTCTTAGAAGGAGGAATGGTGCCCTATTGTTGGTGTCAGTAGGGGGAATGGTGCTCCATCATTGGTGTCAGTTGGTGGAATAGTGCTCCGTTGATGGTGTCAGTAGTTGGAATGGTGCTCCATCATTGGTGTCAGTTGGTGGAATAGTGCTCCATTGATGGTGTGAGTAGGGGAAATGGTGCCCCATCATTGGTGTCAGTTGGTGGAATAGTGCTCCATTGATGGTGTCAGTAGGGGGAATGGTGCTCCATTATTGGTGTCAGTTGGTGGAATAGTGCTCCATTGATGGTGTCAGTAGGGGGAATGGTGCTCCATTATTGGTGTCAGTTGGTGGAATAGTGCTCCATTGATGGTGTCAGTAGGGGGAATGGTGCTCCATATTGGTGTCAGTTCGAGGAATAGAGCTCCATTGATGGTGTCAGTAGGGGGAATGGTGCTCCATATGGGTGTCAGTTCGAGGAATAGAGCTTCATTAATGGTGTCAGTAGGGGGAATGGTGCTCCATATTGGTGTCAGTTCGTGGAATAGAGCTCCATTGATGGTGTCAGTAGGGGGAATGGTGCTCCATATTGGTGTCAGTTAGTTGAATAGTGCTCTATTGATGGTGTCAGTAGGGGGAATTGTGCCCCATCATTGGTATCAGTTGGTGAAATAGTGCTCCATTGATGGTGTCATTAGGGGGAATGGTGCTCCATAATTGGTGTCAGTTCGTTGGATAGAGCTCCATTGATGGGGTCAGTAGGGGGAATGGTGCTCCATCATTGGTGTCAGTTCGTTGGATAGAGCTCCATTGATGGTGTCAGTAGGGGGAATTGTGCCCCATCATTGGTGTCGGTTGGTGAAATAGTGCTCCATTGATGGTGTCATTAGGGGGAATGGTGCTCCATCATTGGTGTCAGTTGGTAGAGTAGTGCCCCAAGGGCCAGAAAAAGGCAAGCAAAGGTCCATCTGGTCCTCAGGCCACAGTTTGGAGACTACTGTCCTAGAGTAAGAATACACACTCGCTATGCTGTATCTATGGAGGCGTTGTCACTTTAGACAGGACTGGAGATCACCACCCTCCCTCGTCCTCTTCATAACATGTAGAAAGTGTTCTGTAGTCCTGAAAGATAGCTGGATACAATGTAACCGATAACAATGAGACATAGGAAGTTATCAGCTGACAGTATTTCTGGCAGGATCAACAAGTAGTTATTGCACTTTTCAAACATATAACAAAATGCTATCAATGCATGGGCCCGACACACCCTCACAATCCTGACCTGGAGCTCTAACAATGGGGTAGATTAAGAGAGAAGATACGACGGCGTATCTCCAGATACGCCGTTGTATCTCTGAGTCCGGCCGGTCGTATCTATGCGCCTGATTCATAGAATCAGTTACGCATAGATTTCCCTAAGATCCGACCGGCGTAAGTGTTTTACACCGTCGTATCTTAGGCTGCATATTTACGCTGGCCGCTAGGTGGCGCTTCCATAGATTTACGCGAGGAATATGCAAATGAGCTAGATACGCCGATTCAGAAACGTACGTCCGGCCGGCGCATTTTTTTACGTCGTTTATGTTAGGCTTTTTTCGGCGTATAGTTACCCCAGCTATATGAGGAGTATCCTATGTTAAGTGTTGCCGTCGTTCCCGCGTCGAGTTTTGAAAATTTTACGTCGTTTGCGTAAGTCGTTCGCGAATAGGGGCTGGACGTAATTTACGTTCACGTCGAAAGCAATGACGATTTGCGGCGGAATTTTCGAGCATGCGCACTGGGACTTTTTCACGAACGGCGCATGCTCCGTGTTCGTAAAAAACGTCAAATACGCGGGGTCACAGTTAATATACATAAAACACGCCCACATCATCCACATTTGAATTAGGCGGGCTTATGCCGACACAGATACGTTATGCCGCCGTAACTAAGGGCGCAAGTTGTTTCTGAATACAGAATTGCGCCCTAAATTACAGCGGCGTAACGTATCTGAGATACGTTACGCCGTGGCGGACAGATAGACCATTCTATCTGAATCTACCCCAATGTGTATATATATATATATATATATATATATATATATATATATATTCAATTAATTACTCTTAAATAGTAACTCTACCCTGCTGCTTCACCTGCGGGGCTCTCATGAGGCAATTAGCAAGGCCTGAAAATTTAATCTTTGTTGCAGGGTTGCCAAAATCTGACTTGTTTGTGTAGTTCAGACTTTTCATGGGGTGTTCTGTACACCATCTGTATACAGGACATCTCCAAGTAGCCATATTGCATTTTACAAAAAAATTACAGCTGCTGCAGATTGAAAAGGAAAGGTCATGAAAGTGGAGTTACCCTTTAAATTCATAAAGTATCTTGTATTTCTCTCAGCCTCCTCCAAATCTCCAAATTCCCTTTTTTCTGCTGCTGTGATCTGACTTTCTGTTTGAGGGTGGCTACGTGCTTTCTCCATGGTCCCTCTGTATGGACGTAGCCACCCTTTTCTTGTTTCCTCACAAGATGAACTAGAGACTATGACCCCTTTCACACTTATGCGACCTGAAAGTCACGTGACATGATTTTGCCGTGATTTTTGCCGTCACTTGAAGCAATGCCTGTGCAATCTTGAGGTCTATGGACCTCAAGTCGCATCAAAGTCGGACCAAAAGAGTGCAGTCGCTGCGACTTGAAATTGCACAGATATGAACGGTACTCATTGGAAATCATGGGGTACGACTTGTCATACGACTTTGCAGTCCCGAGTCGCAGGACAAGTCGCACAAGTGTGAAAGGGGCCTTGGACTTTATGTGTATGGGTTGCCTGATTTACTAATTCCATTGGTCCATTGTAAAACTGATGCTAGCATCTTGTCTGCTGATATAATCTCTCTCCATACATGAATAGACTGTCTCATAATTACTCCACATTAGTTTGTCATGTGACAGTTTCCTCTTGTATATAGCCTCGTACACACGACCGAGGAACTCGACGGGCGAAAACACATCGTTTTCCTCGTCGAGTTCCTTGTTAGGCTGTCGAGGAACTCGACAAGGCAAGTTTCTTCATTCCCGTCGAGGAAAAAGAAGACATGCTCTCTTTTTTGATCGACGGGATCCTCAACAGTTTCCTCGTCGAAAAATGTACACACAACCGGTTTCCTCTGCAAAAAAAAAATCACAGCAAGTTTCTTGCTGGTTTTTGCCGAGAAACTCGGTCGTGTGTACGATGCCTATGATGTCCTTAGGCCTGTTTATAGAATATATCTTTACAGATGATACATTGGGGAAGGTTTACAAAAAAGTGCAAAATCTGGTGCAGCTCTGCAACATTCAAGTTTTTTTTTTTTTGTCAAAGCTTTATTAAACAAGCTGAACTCAGACGCTGATTGGCTACCATGCACAGCTACACCAGATTTTACATTCTCCAGTTTTAGTAAATCAGCCTCATAGGGAACAGAAGGAGCAAGACACAAACAGGATGTCACTAAACAAGGCAATGCCCTTTTCAGGACCTTGGCTGCCCTGCAAACCTCAAACCACTCAACTGTACATGCTTGTCTGTGCCACTGAATGCTTCCCATCTCCAGCACAGATGCCCGCCTTTGCTGCATGTACACACCACAATAGCTGCCATTGTTTATGCTGAAGGATTTGTATTCTTCAGAAGACGCCTTCCCCTTTTCCACTCAGCTCCACAACCTCCTAAAATGACGCAGGATTGTGTAGATCCCGCCCAGAGTGACTCTTTGGTGCTGGAGGGATTTGCAAACGTCTGGATTATTTTGGGATTTCTGCTACTGGCATCTGTAGGATAAATTGTAGGCAGACCAGGGTGATGAGTCCGGAGAAGTGCAGGCAGATAGGGGCGAGGAGTCCGGAGAAGTGCAGGCAGACAGGGGCGATGAGTCCGGAGAAGTGCAGGCAGACAGGGGCGATGAGTCCGGAGAAGTGCAGGCAGACAAGGTGATGAGTCCGGAGAAGTGTAGGCAGACAAGGTGATGAGTCCGGAGAAGTGCAGGCAGATAGGGGCGAGGAGTCCGGAGAAGTGCAGGCAGACAGGGGCGATGAGTCCGGAGAAGTGCAGGCAGACAGGGGCGATGAGTCCGGAGAAGTGCAGGCAGACAAGGTGATGAGTCCGGAGAAGTGTAGGCAGACAAGGTGATGAGTCCGGAGAAGTGCAGGCAGATAGGGGCGAGGAGTCCGGAGAAGTGCAGGCAGACCGGGGGGGATGAGTCCGGAGAAGTGCAGGCAGACCGGGGGGGATGAGTCCGGAGAAGTGCAGGCAGACAGGGGCGATGAGTCCGGAGAAGTGCAGGCAGACAAGGTGATGAGTCCGGAGAAGTGTAGGCAGACAAGGTGATGAGTCCGGAGAAGTGCAGGCAGATAGGGGCGAGGAGTCCGGAGAAGTGCAGGCAGATAGGGGCGAGGAGTCCGGAGAAGTGCAGGCAGACAGGGGCGATGAGTCCGGAGAAGTGCAGGCAGACAAGGTGATGAGTCCGGAGAAGTGTAGGCAGACAAGGTGATGAGTCCGGAGAAGTGCAGGCAGATAGGGGCGAGGAGTCCGGAGAAGTGCAGGCAGACCGGGGGGGATGAGTCCGGAGAAGTGCAGGCAGACCGGGGGGGATGAGTCCGGAGAAGTGCAGGCAGACAGGGGCGATGAGTCCGGAGAAGTGCAGGCAGACAGGGGCGATGAGTCCGGAGAAGTGCAGGCAGACAAGGTGATGAGTCCGGAGAAGTGTAGGCAGACAAGGTGATGAGTCCGGAGAAGTGCAGGCAGATAGGGGCGAGGAGTCCGGAGAAGTGCAGGCAGACCGGGGGGGATGAGTCCGGAGAAGTGCAGGCAGATAGGAGCGATGAGTCCGGAGACGTGCAGGCAGACCAGGGGGGATGAGTCCGGAGAAGTGCAGGCATGGATGATGTAGAATGACAACGTCAGTGCACAAGTGTAAACAAAATACAATTTTTTCCTTTGCTCCAGGATATATGTGTCAGGGTAGTGAGGTGTTGATTCCATTAGAAACAACTTTCTTTTTAGTACTCATATCATTTGTTTTGTTTTTGAAGTATTTGTCATTTTTACAAAGTTTTATGTGACTTTTTTGTAAAAACGCATGGAAAGTAGGTCTATATGGTCTTTTATTGTATAGTTCACACCAGTGTGGTCAGTTCCCATGTGTTCCAGCTCGAGGAAAAAAAAAGTAGAGCATGATGCAGTTTTTCTGCACTGGACTGTACTGAAATGCAGTGAAACGCATAAAAACGCAGCGGACCGCACCTAAACGCTCCAAAAATGCGCTAGAAAATTACTTAGAACCCTCAAACATTATACATTTTTTTCTAACACCATACAGAATAAAATGTCAGTCATTGCAATACTTTTTGTCACACCATATTTCCGTATTAAAAAATAAGACAACAGTAAAGCTAGCCCAATTTATATATTATGAAAGATAATGGTACGCTGAGGAAAATTGATACCCAACATGTTACGTCAAACTTTTACCCTTAAAAATCTCCATAGGCGACGTTTAAAAAATTCTACAGGTTGCATGTTTTGAGTTACAGAGGAGGTCTAGGGCTAGAATTATTGCTCTCGCTTTGGCGATCGTGGCGATACCTCACATGTATGCGGTCGCTTCTGCGTGGGAGCTCGTCGGAATGGGGCACTTTAAAAATATATATATTTTTTTCTTATTTATTTACTTATTTTATTGATTTTAAAACTGTTTAAAAAAAAAATCGGTTACTTTTACTCCTATTACAAGGAATGTAAACATCCCTTGTAATAGAAAAAAGCATGACAGGTCCTCTTAAATAGAAGATCTGGGGTCAAAAAGACCTCACATCTCATATTTGGACTTAAATGCAATAAAAAAAAAATTGACTTTTCAAAAAATGACAACAAAAAAAGTCCCTTTAAGGCCCGTACACACGGTCGATCCAAACTGATGAGATTGGTCCGACGGGCCGTTTCCATCGGTTCACCGCTGAAGTGGCCTGATGGTCTGATGTGCGTAAACACCATCGTTCCAAAAACCGATCGGGTCAGAACACGGTGACGTAAAACACACGACGTGCTGAAAAAAATGAAGTTTAATGCTTCCAAGCATGCGTCGACTTGATTCTGAGCATGCGCGGGTTTTGAACCGATGCTTTTCTGTACTAACCATCGGTTTGGACCGATCGGGCAGCGGTTCATCGGTTCGATTTTAAAACCCGTTTTAAAATTTTGGACCGAAGGACAACAGACCGATGGGCCGTACACACGGTCGGTTTGGACCGATGAAACTGAACTTCGGTCCATTCTCATCGATTTGGAACGACCGTGTGTACGCGGCCTAAGACGTATGGGCGGAAGTGGCGTTTTGACATTGCTTCTGCCCTGCTATGGTATGGAGAGGGGTGGGGCCTATCTTGCCCTCACTCGTATCCATACCCAGCCACTGACAGGTCCCAATCGCCTCCGCTGCTACCGACGGCTCCTGTAAGTGGCGGGAGTGGGACCCCCTCTCCCGCCATCGATAATGGTGATCTTGCGGCAAATCCGCCGCAGAGACCACCATTATCGTTTACAGGACCGGCCGCTGAAAAGAAGGATATCGTTACCGAGATATCCATCTTTAAACTGCCGACGTATATGTACACGAGACGGTCCTTAAGTAGTTAGGGTTAAAGGAGTTTTAAAGGCAGAAGTGTTTTTATCTTAAAGGGATACTAAAGGTTTCCTTTTTTTTTTTTTAAATAGTGCTGAGGAGCCATTTGGAAATAATCAGAAATACTTCCTGTTCCTGATCCGTTCCGAGGTTGTCCGAGTTCAGCCGAGCTGTCCCCGGGCCTTTCCGAGTATTTATGCTCTCTGGCGCCCCCCCACCTCTGGCCACATGCGGTATTGCATGCCATAGAAGTCAATGCGGAACAAATTATTTTCGTTTCCATTTACTTCTATGGGGAAACTAGCTTTGATATGCGAGTGCTTTGGATTACGAGCATTCTCCTGGAACGGATTATGCGCGTAATCCAAGGTTCCACTGTATTTCCAATCTCTCCTCCTGAATATTGAGAGGTCACGAACACTTAGAATGTTAGATGTTTTATTTAGAAATAGCTAAACCCTATAAAGATCTTATTTATACCCGACAGATACATTAAAGGGGAGTTCCACCCACAATTTCACTTTTTAAATATAAATACCCCTGTAATACACAAGCTTAATGTATTCTAGTAAAGTTAGTCTGTAAACTAAGGTCCGTTTTGTTAGGTTGTTACAGCATTTAAATAGTTTATAATCTAGAAATAGACCGTGGCCATCTTAAGTGTGGGCATCATGAAGCCAGACTGTATGACTTCCTGGATTTCAGCTTTGCATATCTCGCACATGCTCAGTGCACAAGCAATGTAATAGGTTTCAGTCAGGTTTGCAAGGACTACTGGGAAACATGATGCCTATCCCAGAAACCCTTGCAAATAGCCTAGGCAAATAAGGAGGAGGAAGTAATGAAGGACTACAAAATAAAGGTATTTACAAGCAACAAATTAAATAAAAATTGTCCATTCTGAACACTATGAGATTAGAGCATGCAGCACAGACAAACATAAAAAAAATCCGTATTAAAGGAACACTAAAGAGAAAATGTTTTTTTTTTTTAAATAACAAACATGTTATACTTACCTCCACTGTGCAGCTCTGGGGTCCCTCGGCAGCTGTCTCGGCTCCTCCCCGCAAGAACTTTCCACCTTCATGGGAGCTCTCTCGCACGGTGGTAAGTTCTTGTGATACAGCCGGTGGTTATAGCCGCTCACTGTATCACTCGGGCCCGCCCCCCGGCACGCCGCGTCATTGGATATGATTGACAGCAGCGCGAGCCAATGGCTGCGCTGCTTTCAATCAACCAATGAATGAGCCGAGAAGCTGACCAAGAAGCCAGCAGGTTCTCGGCGCAGGACTTTCAAAGGGGTTAGGTAAGTAAACGGGGCTCTGGGGGGGCGCTAATGCTCTAATGTTTTTTCACCTTAATGCATAGAATGCATTAAAGTGAAAAAATATGTACCTTTACAAATCCTTTAATCTCCAGGCAATAATCAGTACATGACCTGCAGTGCATATCAGAATGTCCATTCTGAGTTTAATACAATTAATTATGGGAGTTTCAGCATGCTTCTCTTTAGTCTTCTAAGAGATATGCAGCCTCTTGTCACATGACCCCAAATGTACAACCCACCCAGGCTTCAAAATGTACCATTGGCAAGCTAAGAAAAAGGGACAGCCTTCACGTTCACATTCTCTGATTCAAGAGGGAATCTTGAGTAGCTTCAAAGAGTTAGACAGCAGGAGGAAGATGAATACTGCATGAGAACACTATATGCTGTGTTGCATTTCCTTCATACTCACAGCATGGAACAATGGGGAGTTCTTAGAAACGTTCCAACCTGCTTAGAATCCAGAAGCAGTTTGCTGTGATACCAGCCATCCAATTATATATATTAAATATAGCACAGGCAACTTATGTAGCACCGTAGTATAATGTACATTTGCATTAGTCCCTGCTAGTGATGAGGCTGGGCTTAGCCAAACTCAAGAAGAATGCTGTCATTCCTGGATCGATCAGCTGCCTCCAGGACATTCCCTGCATCTGCATGTATACAAAGGGGCGGAGATGTGCATGACATTGTTAATCTAATATGACCACATGGCCATGGTAGATCAATGTCATTGACATTTTAGGACAACGTCAATGACATTGACTTATTATGATCGCTTGGCCATATTAGGTCAATGATGTCACAAGCATCCCTGCCCCTTTGTACACATGCAGCTGCAGGGTAGGGAATGTCCTGGCCAAAGGCCCAGGAAGGACAGCTTACTTCCGAGTACAGCCAACCCAACCCAGACTCATCACTAATACCTGATCTCAAGAAGCTTACAATCTATCTCACATACTGTATTTACTAGGGTGACCAGATTTTTAAAATTAAATCCAGGGACATATTTTTTTTGTTACTAGTAATGACAGCAATCAGCGTCTCTTTGCCCGTCGCCCGCTTACAGCCTGTTGAGTCTTACTCTCTGGGCCCCGGCTACTACTCGTGGGGAGCAGAGGAAGATCTCTCCGCCAGGGAAGGCAAGGAGATAAACAAGCAGACGGCTGGTCGGCACTTGAGCCAAGCCAAAAGAACATGCGAGCGGAGCTGAATGGGAATGCACCCGAAACTGAAGAAATATTCCCTCTGCTCCGACCAGCACATGATCATCAGAAAGGGGCACAGATAATGGAAAAAAATACACCCCCCTATACTAGAAAGAGCGGCGGAGCAGGAGTGTGTAATTTTTTTTTTTTTTCTGCACTGACTCTCTTTGAAATTGCCCCAACCCCTGTTCAAATCCAATCCAGGGACAAAATCAGGGGACAGACTTGGTCCTCAATCCAGGGACTGTCCCCGGAAACCGGGGATGTCTGGTCAATCCGGTTTCCTGGAACAGTCCCCGGACCAAGTCTGTCCCCAGTTTTGTCCCCGGATTGGATTTGAAAAAGGGCTGGGGGAATTTCAAAGACAGTCAGTGCAGAATAAAAAAAAAATCTGAATTACACACTTATAATAACCATTATGTGCTGGTCGGAGCGGAGGAAATATATTTCTTCAGTTTCAGGTGCATGCCCATTTAGCTCCACTCGCATGTTCTTCTGGCTTGGCTCAAGTCCCTGGCCTTCCCTTGCCTTCCCTGGCGGAGTGATCTTCCTCCGCTCCCCACCCAGTAGTAGCCGGGGCCCGGAGAGTAATGCCGCGTACACACAATCGGGTTTCTCGGCGGTGAAAACAACACGAGAAACCTGACGGGAAAACCGAGGATCGGCTTAGTCCCTTTTCCCCACCCAGCTGTTTTTCCTGACAGGTTTTCTCTTGGTCAAGAAAACCGGCCGTGTGTAGGCTCCCTAGCAGTGTTCAGGGCCGCCATCAGGGGGGTACAGGCATTACACCTGTAAGGGGCCCGGAGGTCCCCAGGGGCCCGGATGGCAACCCCCTTTAAAAAAAAAAAAAAATTTTTTTTTTTTTTTTTAGGGCAAATTTTTTTTTTTTAGAGGTCCGGAGGTCCCCAGGGGCCCGGAGGCCCCGGATGGCAACCCCCCTTTTTTTATTTATTTTTTATAAAAAAAAATATTTTTATATATATTTTTATTTTATTTTTTAATAAAGAGCCATTTTTTTTTTTAGAGGTCCGGAGGTCCCCATATATATATAATATTATTATTATTATTGTTATTATTATTATTAAAGGGCCCAGAGGTCCCCAGGGCCCCGGATGGCAACCCCCCTTTTTTTATAAAAAAAATATATTTTTTTTATATATATTTTTTTATATATATATTTTTTTGTCTTTATATATATATATTTTTTATATATATATATATATATATATATATATATATATATATATATATATATATATATATATATATATATATATATAATTAAAGGGCTCAGAGGTCCCCAGGGCCCCATGTGTGGCAAACCCCCCCCTTTTTAATAAATGTTTATTTTTTTATTTTTGTTTATATATATATATATATATATATATATATATATATATATATATATATATATATATATATATATATATATATATATATATATATATATATAGATATAGATATAGATATTTTTATTATTATTAAAGGGCACTGAGGTCCCCAGGGCCCTGGATGGCAACCCCCCTTTTTGTCATAAATGTTTATTTTTAATTTTATATATATATACACACACACACACACACATTTATATATATATTATTAAAGGGCCCAGGGCCCCAGATGGCGACCCCCTTTTTAAAAAAAAATATATATATTTTTTTATATATATTTTTTACTTTTATTAAAGGGCCCCCCCCGCTTCTCAATCCGCGGCAGCCCCCCCCCACTTCTCAATTTATGGCGGCAGCACCCCCCCCCCCCACGGTTCTCTGCTCCAGGGGGCCCATGCCTGAAGCTGTGTAAGGGGCCCCATAATTCCTGATGGCGGCCCTGGCAGTGTTTCCCTATGGGAAACCTGCCGAGAAAAAAAAACGATGCGATTCGCCACGAGAAAATTTAGAACATGTTCTTAATTTTCCCGTCGTGATTCTCGGCGGTTTTCTCGTCGGGAAAACTGCTGGAGAGCCTACACACGGCTGATTTTCTTGTCCAAGAGAAAAGATGACAGTTTTCCCGACGAGAAAACTGATCGTGTGTACACGGCAATAGACTTGACTGGCTGTGAGGCGGGCGGCGATGGGCAGAGAGTCGCTGATTGCCGTCCAATACTAGTAAAAAAAAAAAATGTCCCCGGATTTCATTTAAAATATCTGGTCACCTTACCATAGACTAGGGCGCAGGGATCCTCAAACTACGGCCCTCCAGCTGTTGTAGAACTATACATCCCATGAGGCATTGTAACACACTGAGGCCTCGCACACACGATAGGTTAAACAGAGGACAACGGTCTGATGGACCGTTTCCATCGGTCAAAACCAATCGTGTGTGGGCCCCATAGGTTATTTATCCATAGGTTAAAAAAAAGCCAACTTGCTTTAAATTTAACCGATGGATTCCTAACCGATAGGAAAAAAACGATCGTTAGTAGGCACAACCATCGGTTAAAAATCCACGCATCCTCAGAATCAAGTCGACGCATGCTTGAAAGCATTGAACGTTTTTTTCAGCACGTCGTGTTTCACGTCACCGCGTTCTGACACGATCGTTTTTTTAACCGATGATGTGTAGGCACGACGGACCATCAGTCAGCTTCATAGGTTAACCTATGACAACGGTCCATCTGTCCGTTCTCATCGGATGGACTGATCGCGTGTACGCGGCATGACATTCACAGACATGACTAGGCATGATGGCAATTGTAGTTCCTGAACAACTGGAGGGCCGTAGTTTGAAGACCCATGGACTAGGGTAAATTAGGAGCTTGTTGTGATGTACTCATAATTGACTACTATGTGCAGTGTCTGAGTATTTGTGTTGAGTTCCATGATTTGTCGATTGTCTCCGACAACACAAACTGTAGATTACTATGAGTGCAGAATCTGAGGGGCCTCTTGAAAGGATATAATAAGAACAAGCTAAGAAGAGCCTGATTTTGGTGTAATTACTGCATAATACCAAGGGCAGGCTCAGCATGTCCAGAATGAGATGACCTTCTGACTTCAGATTATCAGATAATCGCCAGAGATGGCACGTCTGCATTGCTCACTGTCAACCAGGGTCTCTCACCGCACATTGGAGGAATTTCCAGGCCAGAATAACACTTGCAGTACACTGTGCGAATTGCATTTTCCTAGAAAATGAGGCTAAGTGACTTTGCACCATTGAACAAACAGTCTGTCTCTGCTTCGTTTCAGACCAGCAGCATTTAGGAGTCGCTGTGCTTCAAAATCTCTCGCCCACTTAGCTGCTTTTTCAGCGTTGCTCTTACTGTAAGAGGCTGTATGATGTCATAGCAGCTGATTACAACCAATTAAATCTCCCCTTTCCATAGCTTTCCATCAAGTTGCTGAGCTGGCAGCCTAGTCGGGAAGAATTCACTATGGAGGCGTAAATCATTGCTCACTAACTACAAGACCTTACATCTAAGCATCTAAGGCAGCTCTGGATTTCTGGGTTTCCTTCAAAAAACTTCTTAGAGACTAGATATTCTATTTATAGGAAGATCTTGCTGTTAAATGAGTAGAAAATAATGTAGAATAATGTAGAAGCGAGGATCTCTCCATTTCTTTATTTCTGTCTCTTGCTTTTGCTCCCGCATGGAGATATGTTAAAGGGGAAGTGTACAATATTTCTAGTAAATGCATTTTTACTTATTACCCTAAGGCTGAAGGCAATGCAGATATTTTTAAAAACACGAATGGACACTTAAGTATTTCCAAAAGAAAATCCTAGATTTATTTAAAATGTATCTTAAAAAAAAGTCCTGAGCTTGGTTTGATTTAGTTTTATTCCCCTGTACAGCAGCACTCAAGAGTGAGAGAGGGGGACAGTACTTGGGGCCATTCAAGTGTCCTACATGCAGATGAGAGCAGAGAGATGAACTCATTAGTCTGTTACTGCTGTTTTACTGTCCAATCACGATCCGGGAAAATGACCTAGCTTTGTCGTGTCATCAGGCTGGCTGTACTGTCTGGCATGGTTATGTAAATCTGGGAAGTGGATGGACAGGAACACAAATGCTTTGGCAGGCCAGACAGTTCTCATATATATTGTACATATTTCACATATGTATTTGTCTGGAGATTAGATTTAATGTGGAGGTAAAGTCTAAAATAAAGAAAAATGCATGCAGACAGGCTTTTCAAAAATAAACCTACCTGCCTGCTTGCAGACGTCTGTAGGATGTACACTGAGCTGTGCATGAGCAGATCAGTATACATTCTGGCACAGTGCATCGGCCAATCCAAACGGCCAAAGACTGGCACCTGCGAGAAGCCAGGGAGAAAATGCCTGACACCGGCAAGGGGTTTAAAGGGCCTTGGACCGTTGAATCAGAGGTGAGTATTGTGGACCTTAGTTCTGCTTTAAAGCAAATTCTGCTGTAACTTCCATTTTTTTTCCATGCTTGCTCTTCCATATATTTCTTATTGCTTAAATAATGAGATTTGCTTATTACCCACAAGAGGGAGCTTTGTAATTCACTGCAATACTCAGCCTTTCTGCTTAAATCGGAGTTCCGCCTGCAATTTTTTTTTTAAGTCAGCAGCTACTCCTAGTCCTCTAATTCCTTTTCCATGTGTTGTTTGGCTCCTGCGCTCATCTATGGAAATTGCCTGCTATTCTGTGGGTTTATATTTCCTTTCCCTTCCATCACTTCCTGGCCCGCTTCCTAGTTTTCTTTTCCTATTGTATACAATTATGTGCTCAGTGCAGCCTGTGTTGCCTGTGCAACTTCATAGTTCTCTGAGCTCCTGTCTCCTTACTATTATGTGTATTGTGTGTCCGGCTTCCCATTTAGTGACCTAGGCTTTGTCTACCATCTGAGCTTGCCTGCCCTGACCTCGGCTTGTTGGATTTCTTTCTGTCCCCTGCCGTTGTACTCTGCACACACTAGTGATCACATCCTCAGCTTGGCATATCTGGGGGCTGTGACCTGGTTCCAGCTTCCTGCAAGCCGATTCCCACCATCAGGGGCCCTGGTGAAGAAGCAGGCTGGAGCTTTGACTCCGCGCTCTAGGGATCCTCGAGTTGTCGATCTAAAGGTTTCACTACCACAAACTCCTGACAGAGAAGTTGTCTTGTATCCATCACACTCCTTACAGCAGTGGTTCTCAACTCCTGTCCTCAGGACCCACCGACAGGCCAAATTTTATGTATTACCTTGGGGAGATGCAGACTAGAATACTGCAATCACTGAGCAGCAAATTATATCACCTGGGATGTATTTCAGTTATCTTGCAAACCTGGCCTGTTAGTGGGTCCTGAGGACAGGGTTGATAAACATTTCCTCACAGGCTCACCCACAGTTTTTGTAGGGTGCTGTAGTAAGTTAGTGGATGGCACCACCAAACAATCATCGTAAAATAAGGATCTTCACCAGCACACCTTGATATAGTGTCAATCTCTCCCTTTATTCAATAAAAGTAAAAGGCATCACAGGCCCACATTTCAGGATCTTGCAGTATTTGTTTTTCAAGGACCCTTTTCCGCCCTGAAAAAGGAACCCTGCCACGTCCCAAAATATTGGCCTGTGATGTCTGTTACTCTATATGAATAATAGACAAGATTACCAGTATACCAAGGTGTGCTAGGGAAGATCCTTATTTTGCGATGAAGCTCTTGTCGACTATGTCTCCAGTCACAGGACCATACCAAAGTACAGACCTTCAATTATGGGGCTGGCGGAAGTAACAAGTGTGGTGAATTCACTGCACTTGTTCTCCATTGAAAACTACAAGTCTTCACCCACAAATCCTCTAAATTCAAACAACGACAAGAACTATCAGGGAGAAGAACTCCCAGATTCTGTAAGTGAAGGGGGTGGTTTGGGAGTGAAGGGCTTCAGCGACCATGTTTCATGTTACACCCTAAATGTGAAACATGAAACATGGTCAGAAAGGTGGACTTCTTTAACCACTTCAGCCCCGGACCATTTAGCTGCCCAAAGACCGGAGCTCTTTTTGCAATTCGGCACGGCATCGTTTTAACCGACAGTTGCGCGGTCGTGTAACGTGGCTCCCAAACAAAATTGATGTCCTTTTTTTCCCACAATTAGAGCTTTGTTTTAGTGGTATTTGATCACCTCTGCGGTTTTAATTTTTTGCGCTATAAACAAAAAAAGAGCGACAATTTTGAAAAAAAAAGCAATATTCTTTACGTTTTGCTATAATAAATATCCTCAAAAAATATATAAAACATTTTTTTTTCCTCAGTTTAGGCCGATATGTATTCTTTTACATATTTTTGGTAAAAAAAAATCAAAAAAATCGCAATAATCGCAATCTACAAAATAGGGTATAGTTTTATGGCATTTTTATTAATATATTTTTTTACAGCGACCTTTATCGCATCTTTGACATTATGGCAGACACATCGGACACTTTTGACGCTATTTTGGGACCATTGTCATTTATACAGCAATCAGTGCTATAAAAATGCATTGATTACTGTGTAAATGACCCTGGCGGTGAAGGGGTTAACCAGTAGGGGCCGCTGAAGGGGTTAAGTGTGTCCTAGGGATGTGTTCTAACTGTAGGGGGGATGGGCTACGTGTGACACGACACTGATCACCGCTGCCGATCACAGGGAGCTGTGATCAGTGTCTTGTCACTAGGCAGAACGGGGAAATGCTTGTTTACATCAGTGTTCTTCCGCTCCGTGAGATGATCGCGGGACTCCCGGCGGACATCACAGAGCTCTTGGCAGGCCCAGAATGTTGCGTCACAAAGGGGCCGTACCTGTACGCCCATATGCCCAGCCGAGCCATTGTGCCAACGTATATCGTATATGCGCTGGCCAGCAAGTGGTTAAGTACCCTCGATTTTGGATATGACAATTTCACATCATATTCTGACAGATCACGAGCATCAGTTGAAGATGTCTTACAACATTCAGTATAATTTACCTTTCTAAAACTGCTTACTAAAGAGCAAGTCACTGAAACATTTCTTCAAATCTGAAATTTGTCTGCATGGGCAGAAACATGCTGACAATAATTTTAATGTGAAATAAATGCAATGTTAGATTTTTTTTTTGTAGTAGGAGATATTAACTGTATCATATTTTTAATTAGATTCATTGATGTTGGGAATTTAAGGTGTCCATACATGGAGGAACCCAATTGATAGACAATTAGACCCTTGCACACCTATCTCCTTGGCAACAATATGATGAGCCAGAATTTGTGTGTTTGTCAGCAAAGATTAGCAGAATATTGGACACAATTTCCCAAATCCCCCCCAGACAGGGGAGGGCTGGCAGCCTTGGGGGCATATCCAGTCAAGTCACTCATGAAGCCGGTGATGGCAAAGTGATGGATCGGGGAAATCAGTCTAATGCCGCGTACACACGTCCAAAACTTCCGATGGAAAAAGTCTGATGGAATTTTTTCATCGGATATTCCAACCGTGTGTATGCCCCATCAGACTTTTTCCGTCGGAAATTCCAATGGACATAGAAAGAGAACACCTAATGCGGCGTACACACGATCTGGCTTTTGCCCGACCAAAAGTTCATCGGAATTCCGACGAATTCCTTTCGGAGTAAAATAGAACATGTTCTATATTTAAACTCCGATGGAATTGATCGGAATTTCCAATGGAATTTCTCCGATGGGGCATACACAAAAAAAAAAATCTGTCTGACTTTTTCCATCGGAAATTCCGATTGTCAGGGCAGGACTTAGGGTGGTGGGGGCCCCTGGGCTTGAGTGTTGAATGAATAGGGGGTCGCAGCACGATCACAGTAGCTGAGCGGGGGGGTGGCGATCGTAGTTGTTGAGTGGGGGGGGGGGGGGTACTACTGCTGGACGGACTTCTTACCTCTTCATCCACAACTGCATGGCTCTTCCGGCTTCCTCCTCCCGTGCTGCAGGGCTCTTCCTGCTTCCTCCCACCGGGGGCCCCTATTGGGCGGGGCCCATGGGCTTGAGCCCAGTCAAGCCCAATGGTAAGCTTGGCCCTGCCGATTGTGTGTATACGGCATTAGAAAGAGAAAATTTATATTGGAAATTCCATTCGTCTGTATGGAATTCCGACGGAGACAAAACCAAGCATGCTCGGAAAACAATTTGACGCATGCTCGGAATCATTGAACTTCATTATTCTAGGCTCGTCGTAGTGTTGTACGTCACTGCGTTTTCGATGGTCGGAATTTGGTGTGTCCGTGTGTATGCAAGACAGCTTGAGCGGAATTCCATCAGAAAAACCCATCTGAGTTTATTCCGACGGGAAATCCGATCGTGTGTACGGGGCATAAGGTTTTCCATGATCACAAAGGTGGGGGGGGAGGACAATGTGGCCTTCCCAGATCAAACTGTTGTTGGTTAACCACATTGCCCCAACTAATATCTATGTGTTGCGTGTGCTCCATCTACAAACCATTTATCTACAAAGTGTCAGATTTGTTCATCTTCTGTGACATTTTTGCTTTGTTTATTCCTGCTCTAATCAAAAAAACATAAAAATGTTGGGTGTGATTTAAACTTTGTGTCTCCAACTATGTGTTTCATGAATATTTCAGCTACTGTGTTGCCGTATAACTGTGTTGCATGACATTTGTACAGAAAGCGTTGCAATCTGCTCAGCACTGTTGTTCGTAGCAGAATTTTGGCATTCAGGTGACATTTTATATTTATTTTTTGCATTGCATCGCTTTCAATGCGACACTATTAAAACGTGCAGATTGTATTCGTATGATGTTTCCCGAAAAGGCCCCGGCTGTGGCATATAAAAAGCATCAGTTGTGAGCATCTATACCGTGATGCCAGCGAGGGTCCTTGTCGCCGCTCAGTACTGCAGAGTTATATATAGAGCCTCTATCTGCAGTCTCAGTGCTGCTTCTGTGTACTAGGATTACAGAGACCAATGGAGGTCAGGCACATACAAAGCATGATTAACTCTTTCTCTGCCAGAGATTTTTCCTGGTCCATCTATACGTCTTCCCCCCCAGTTATCTTCATCCCTACCTTTCCTTCATGATGATAATTAGCGCCTTACATAGCAATATAACAAAATGACAACACAAACAGGATAAAGAGCAATGAGCATATACAATCATTCGCATCATCCCATTAGCAATTATCCCTTATTGATCGGACCGTTTTAAATGAATAAAAGGTGAGATCTGATTGGTTGCTATAAGCTACAGCACTTCGCACATCATTACTGTAATGTCCACTGCCATTTTAATTAGTCCTCACAATGTCAGCTGTTTCATTGAACCCCCTTTTTCCTGCTTTGTAGCTGAAAACCCCCCCATACATTTTCGCAGTTGAGAAGTATTGATTCCATGCATTGTGGAGTTAATTGTTAGCGGGATGAAACGGGAGCTGGACACAGCAAAGACGTTTATTCATCTGTTCATTTCTGCAACTCATTTCCTGTTCAGACTGTATTACCGTCTAATGGCGATTATCATTCAGCACCTTGGACAGCGCTTCAGACAGGTGTAATGGTTTTTATTTAAAAAAAACATGACGGGTGCACAAGCTACTACAGCAAAGCTCTTGTTGGCCTAAGCTGCATCTAATACCCATCCAAATACATCTTCCATGACACTCATCCAAAGTGCTGCTATGTCTTCCAGCAAGCCCAGCTTCACAGAGAGCAATTCATTCACAACACCCTACAATTCATAGTAAAGACGCATATGGGCTTATTTATCCTTGAATTTTACCTGGATGTACCATGGAAAATTTAGTGACCTATCTTTAACCACTTAACCATTTTGTTGCTAAAGGACCAGGCCCCTTTTTGCGATTTGGCACTGCGTCACTTTAACTGACAATTGCGCGGTCGTGCAAAGTGGCTCCCAAACAAAATTGACGTCCTTTTTTTCCCACAAATAGAGCTTTCTTTTGATGTTATTTGATCACCTCTGTGGTTTTTATTTTTTGCGGTATAAACAAAAATAGAGCAACATATTTGAAAACAATGCAATATTTTTTTACTTTTTGCTATAATAAATATCCCCCAAAAATATATAAAAAAAACATTATTTCTCCTCAGTTTAGGCCGATACGTATTCTTCTACATATTTTTGGTAAAAAAAAAAAAATCGCAAAAGGCGTTTATTGATTGGTTTGCACAAAAGTTATAGCGTCTACAAAATAGGGGATCGTTTTATGGCATTTTGATTAATAATTATTTTTTACTAGTAATGGTGGCGATCAGCAATTTTTATCGTGACTGCGACATTATGGCGGACACTTCAGACACTTTTGACACTATTTTGGGACCATTGTCATTTTTACAGCGATCAGTGCTTTAAAAATGCACTGATTACTGTGAAAATGACACTGGCAGTGAAGGGGTTAACCTGTGAGGGGGCGCTGAAGGGGTTAAGTGTGACCTAATGAGTGATTCTTACTGTGTGGGGGCGTGGCTTGGCGTGTCACATCACTGATCGTCGTTCCCTATGACAGGGAACAGACGATCAGTGACAGTCTGACTAGGAAGCACGAGGAGAGGTTTGTCTACACTTACCTCTCCCCGTTCTTTAGCTCTGTGAGCCGATCGCAGGGCACCGGCGGCGTTCGGGTCCACGGGTCCCGCAAGCACGGTCACGGAGTACACAACCGGGTCACGAGCGCGCCTCCGTTGGCGCACGCGACACACGGCTGTGCACATACCTCCCAACAAGCACGGATTCTGCAGGATTATCCCGCACTGACTGCATATTCCTGCAGTCCCGCAAAAGGGTTAAATTTCCCGCACTGTGAGGATCCGAGCTCCCCCCCCCCCTGCTCAGTACTGTAGGAGGAGGCGGGCGGAGCTGAATGGGCAGTTCTGCTGGAGGAGGCGAGTGGAGCTGAATGGCAGCCTATAGGAGGAGGCGGGCGGAGCTGAATGGCAGCCTATAGGAGGAGGCAGGCGTAGCTGAACGGCAGCCGTACTATTGGAGGAGGCGGGATTAGCTGAATGTACTGCGGCGCGTCGATGAGATGACTGCTGAGGGAGGAAACATGCGGTGCAAAGGTGAGAGGCATCCACTTCGCCCCCCCCGGTCAACAACCTTGACCCCCCCGCTCAACAACTTTGATTGATTTCCCCCCCCCCCTGTTCCACAACTTCGACCCCCCCCGCTCAACAACTTCGACCCTCCCCCCCCCCCATGCTCAACTGTCCCGCAGTGGACTTTTTAAATGTTGGGAGGTATGTGTGCATATTAAAGGGGACGTACCTGTACGCCAATATGCAAAGCCGTGCCATTCTGCCGACGTACATTGTTGGTTCACTTACCTTTTCCCTCAATTTCCTTCAAATTTTTTTTTTCTTTGTCTGAATTTCTCACTTCCTGTTTCTCCTCAGTAAACTTGCCCCCATCATCTGAGCCATTCTGGCTGGGGGTTAGTCAGCCAGAACAGCTTACTGAGGAGAAACAGTTAGTGAAAAATTCAGACAAAGAAAAAAAAACATTTAGAAGGGAAATCGAAGGAAAAGGTAAGTGAACCAACAATGCACTAGCTTAAAGGAACCTATTTAGAAAATAAAAAAGAAACCTTTACAACCCCTTTAATACCTCAGTCTCAGCTGAGATGGATGAATTGCAGTGTAAGGTTACTGTCATATGTCATGTCACAAGAAATGTCAGCTGTATATTCAACCCTTCTTGTGTATGAATGCCATGGAGAGGATTTCGGCCAGTCAGCGTTGGCCCCCAGGGCAAATAAACCTTCTGGGCCTTAACACCATGAGCGTTCTAATATATATTTATAGCAAGAGTACCCACTTAACATATATGGAGTGCCACCAGCAGCCTCCTAACATATATGTATAGCCACCAGCCTCCCTAATATATATTTACAACCTTTAACCATTAATATGTATTTATAGTCAACAAAAACACCCTTATATATATGTATTATCCCCCAACCCCTTTCCGTACTGTCACTCCTAATATAAATTTATCATCCTCAGTTCCATTCATTTTATTTATATTCAGCTCAACCCTTAAATATACATTTATAACCACCACAAGCCCCCTAACATATATTTAATGTTACCACAAACCCCAATGGCGCGTACACACGACCGTTATTCATGTCATGAAAAATAAAAACAACGTTTTTCTCAACGTGATTCCTCTCAAGCCTGCCTTGCATACACACGTTCGTGGAAAAAAATGCTCAAGCAAAGTGCGGTTACGTACAACACATACGACGGCACTATAAAGGGGAAGTTGCATTCGAATGGCGCCACCCTTTGGGCTGCTTTTGCTAATTTTCCCATCTCATAACTTGCTTCTGGGCATGCGTGTTTTTTCCCCCTCGTCAAAGCGTATACACGACCGTTTTTCACGATGTGAAAAAGAACTATGCGAAAAACGAGAAAAAATAGAGCAGGTTCTAAAAAAAAATCGCCCATTTTTCTCTGCAAGAAAAATGCTCTGGAGCGTACACATGCCCGCTTTTCACGACCAATTAAAAAATTTGCATTTTTCTCGTCATGAAAAATGGTCATGTGTACACGGCATAATATAAATATATATATATATATATATATATATATATATATATATATATATTCTATTGCCAAAAGTATTGGGGCACCAGCTTCAACTCTTTTGGGAAGGCTGTCCACAAGGTATAGGAGTGTGTCTATGGGAATGTTTAAGTGAAGGTAAATTGGGTATCTGGCGCTCCAGGAGGCAATGCCCTTAGTTTGTAATAATGTACATTTGATTAGTCAGTCTTTAGGTAAAAACAAAGTTGAACCACGGTAAGGCCCCGTACACACGAGAGGATCGATCCGCTGAAATTGATCCGCGGATCGGTTTCAGCGGATAGATCCGCTGGTGTGTACGATCCAGCGGATATTTATCCGCGGATATATTTCGGGCCGACCGATTTCCAGCGGATAAAAATTTCCTAACATGCTAAGAAATCTATCCTCTGGAATCGGCTCCAGCGGATCGATCCGGTGGTCTGTACAGACTCACCGGATCGATCCGTCCGAACCCATCCCTCGCATGCGTCGTAATGATTCGACGCATGCGTGGAATTCCTTATATCACCGCGTCGCGTACGTCGCCGCGTCATCATCGCGGCGACGGCGCGACGCGTCACCGCGGACGAAATTCCGCGGGGATTTTGATCTCCTGGTTAGTACAACCAGGAGATCAAAATCCGCCAGAGGATTTATCCGCGGAAACGGTCCGGAGGACCGTTTCCGCGGATAAATCCTCTTGTGTGTACTAGGCATTAGAGGGTGATTTAACCACTTGCTGACCGCCGCACGAACTTATACGTCGACAGAATGGCACGGCTGGGCAAATGGGCGTGTATATATACGTCCCCTTGAATTTGCCACTGTGTGGTTGCGGCGGACTCGATGTCCGCCGGTGTCCCGCGATCGGGTCACAGAGCTGAAGAACGGGGAGATGTCAGTGTAAACACAACATCTCCCCATTCTTCCTAGTGACATGTCACTGATCGTCTGTTCCCTCTCATCGGAAACAGTGATCAGTGACGTGTAACTCAGAATCACGCCCCTAACAGTTATAATCACTCCCTATGGCACACTTAACCCCTACAGCGCCACCTAGTGGTTAACCCCTTCACTGCCAGTGTCATTTTAACAGTAATCAGTGCATTTTTATAGCACTGATGGCTGTAAAAATGACAATGGTCCCAAAAATGTGTCAAAAGTGTCCGATGTGTCCACCAGTCACGATAAAAATTGCTGATCACCGCCATTACTAGTAAAAAAATTATTAATAAAAATGCCATAAAACTATCCCCTATTTTGTAGACGCTATAACTTTTGTGCAAGCCAATCAATATACGCTTATTGTGATTTTTGTTTTACCAAAAGTTTGTAGAAGAATACGTATCGGCCTAAACTGAGGACATTTCTTTTTATATATATTTTTGGGGGATATTTATTATAGCAAAAAGTAGAATATTGCATTTTTTTTCAAAATTTACGCTCTATTTTTGTTTATAGCGCAAACAATAATAATAGTGATCAAATACCACTAAAGAAAGCTCTATTTGTGGGAATAAAGAACATCAATTTTGTTTGGGAGCCACGTCGCACGACGGCGCATGTGATTTTAATGTGATGGCAATTTTTTGCACATATTCAAAAAAATGTAAAATGATTCAGAAGCATCTATTCAGCTATTTCTGTAGTACGTGTTCATTTACACTCTTCAAACATGCTGTTTTATGGCTCTGTGAAGAATACTACTTTCATATAAATATGGACGGGTTTATAGCGCTAACTTAGTGGGGGACCCACCTGCTGTCTGCAGCTAATATCGTTCTTCTGCAAAATGACCTCAGAGCTATAAATGCACTTTGGAATAAAGGCTCAACTTCATTTATCATTCACTAAGCAAATATCTCTTCCTTTCTACACAGCAAGTGTACAATTCTGAATGAATAAAGGGCACCCATTAATGTCGTCCAGTTCTATGGCATGGCATTCATTGGATGATGCTGCCTATTGATTGGATCAGGTTCCAAGGTAAATTATGACACACGATATGCCTAGTAAACATTATTGACTGAGGGGGATTCTTATTTTCCAGTAGATGATGTGGCTGCTTCTTTTTTTTATTATTTATAGTGTTTAACCACTTGCTTACTGGACACTTAAACCCCCCTCCTGCCCAAACCAATTTTCAGCTTTCAGCACTGATGCACTTTGAATGACAATTGCACGGTCATACAACAGTGTACCCAAATACATTTTTATCATTTTTTTTTCTTTTGGTGGTATTTGATCACCTCTGCGGTTTTTATTTTTTGTTAAAAAAAAATTAAATACCGATTTAAAAAAATAAAATTATATATTTTTTTATATTTTGTTATCAAATTTTGCAAACGGGTAATTTTTCTCCTTCATTGATGTATGCTGATGAGGCTGCACTGAGGGGCACTGATGAGCTGCACTGATGAGTACCGATGAGCTGCACTGGTGGGCATCGATGGGCTGCACTGGTGGGCACCGATAAGGCAGTACTGGTGGGCACCGATACGGCGGCACTGAGAGGTGACACTGAGAGGTGGCACTGAAGGGCATTGATAGGTGGCAAAGATTGGCACTGAGAAGTGGCACTAATAGGTGGCATTGATAGGTGGCAGTGATGGGCACTGATAGATGGCAGTAATGGGCACTGATCGGCACTAGTAAGTTACTCTGATAGGCAGCACTGCTAGGTTGCACTGATTGGCACCACTTGTGGGCATTGATAGGTGGCACTTGTGGGCACTGATAGGTGGCACTGGTGGGCACTTGCAGGTGGCAATGGCAGGTGGCACTGTAAGGGGGTACTGACTGCACTGATGAGGCGGATGTGCTTCGTTCCTCTTTGGGACCAATGTCCCTTAGACATAAGCTGGTGATCGGCTGTTTTTTCTTCTCACACTGTCAGCGTGAGGAGAAATAAAAAACTTTACTGGCTTTTGTTTACATCACGTGATCAGCTGATCACGTGGTAAGGGGCAGGGACCTTACTCGGATCTGTGATCACCCAAGTCTTAGTGGGGTCCGCGCTGTGGCCGCTATTCGGCAGGAGGAACAGGAAGTGAGAAATTCAGACAAAGAAAAAAAAACATTTAGAAGGGAAATCGAAGGAAAAGGATGCACTAGCCTAAAGGAACCTATTTAGAAAATACAAATCAAACCTTTACAACCCCTTTAAGTGTGTCCTAGGGAGTAATTCTAACTGTGTGGGAGCAGGGCTTACTGTGACTCAACAGTGATCGCTGCTCCCGATGAGAGGTGTCTTGTCACTAGGTAGAACAGGTAGATGCCTTGTTTACACAGGTATCCCCCCGTTCTGACGTTCCGTGACACGATTGCCGAACACCGGCGGACATTGAATCCGCGGGTCCCGCGGACACAGTCACGGAGATCGCGGCTAGGCGGCAGATTCAAAGCAACGTACCTGTACGTTGCTTTGCCCGTGCCATTCTGCCGACGTATATCTACGTGAGGCAGACGGCAAGCGGTTAATGTGTTGATGTCATATATTATTTGAGATGCCAATTTTAAAGATCCTCATAGAAGTAGATTGTGGGTTTTCCATGTTGGCAGCAGTTGCTAAGTAATCAGCAGTGTAGTATCAGCAGTTTTAGATCTTTAGATTAAATTTCTGACACCGCAGCAAAAAGCCTCATCAAGTTGGGAACTCCGGATGTGGTTCTATGCTTGGACTCTGGAGATAATTATTCAATATGGTAAAGCATACAATGAATATAGGATAGCTTTGTAATGACCGCAATGACAGGATGAGGGATCAGTGTAGTGATTTAGGTGAAGTTCATGATCCTGTAGTGAAATTACCAATTTTGTTGTTGGTGACTTTTTGCTGAAGCCGAGATGAAACTCTTGATTAAACTTATTAGGCATAACTTTATTAAAAGAAAAAGCTATTTTTTTTTCTCTATTTGTGTGTTTTTAGCCAGTTAAATTGATTTTATATAGGGCTTATTCACATGAGTGGCAGCCCTTGCCACCCTTCTGAAAAGTGATCCACTATGGATTGTTTTTCAGATGGCGCAGCTGCCACGCTTTCAGGTCAGGGTTGCCAACCGCCAGTAAATTTACTGACAGTTTGCAAAAATCTGTGATTTTTTTACAACTGCCAGTTAATATGAGGGGCTGATAATTTCATGCTGTGTTGACATTTTTAAGTGTAAATCAAGTAACCATTTCATGTTTATACTGTTTAAATATTCCCTGTGTTCGTTTTCAATAGGCGTTCTGTAATTTCTCAGGTTGCCAGTAGAAAATGTATGAACAGCGAACAGTCATTTCTCCCCCTGACAGGACCGGGAGCGGTGTGTTTACACACACAGGGCCAGATTCACGTAGAATCGCGGCGGCGTAACGTATCGTATATACGTTACACCGCCGCAAGTTTTCATCGCAAGTGCCTGATTCACCAAGCACTTGCGTGAAAACTTACGCCGGCGGCCTCCGGCGTAAGCCTGCGTAATTCAAAGGGGCGTGTGCCATTTAAATTAGGCGTGCTCCCGCGCCGGACCTACTGCGCATGCTCCGAAGTGACGTAATTTTTTCGAATGGCGACGTGCGTAGCGTACTTTCGTATTCCCGGATGTCTTACGCAAGAAAAAAAAAAATTGAAATTCGACGCGGGAACGACGGCCATACTTTAACATGGGCTGTGTAAAGTTAGGGCAGGTAAAACGACGACTAACTTTGCGACGGGAAACTATACTAGCAACGACGTAACGAACGCAAAAAAACATCGTGGATCGCCGTAAAACCTCATTTGCATACCAGATGCTGGAATACGACGCAAACTCCACCCAGCGGCGGCCGCGGTACTGCATCCTAAGATCCGACGGTGTAAGACAATTACACCTGTCGGATCTTAGGGCTATCTATGCGTAACTGATTCTATGAATCAGTCGCATAGATAGAAACAGAGATACGACGGCGTATCTCTTCTGTGAATCTGGCCCACAGCTCCCGGTTCTCACTCTGTAACGAGCGATCGCGGGTGCCCCGCGGTGATCGCGCCCCTATTGGCTGCATAGCGAGATGACATATATCTACGTGATCTCGTGCAGCAGAGCCGACCTGCCACCGTATAACTGCGGCGGCTGGTCGGCAAGTAGTTAAATGTCCTTATTTCTTCTGAGAAAGCCTCACTTCCTGTTCTTCTGTCTGTAACTCCACACAGTAATACAAGACTTTCTCCCTGGTGTGGAGTGTGGTGCTCGCCCCCTCCCTTGGACTACAGGAGAGTCAGGACGCTCTCTATGTTGCAGATAGAGAAAGGAGCTGTGTGTAAAGCCTCGTACACACGATCAGACATCAAACAAACTTTCTCTTGGATTTTTGTCCGAAGGGATTTGCCCGGTCACACCCATAGCATACACACGATCGGACTTTTTCGGCAACAAACACGAAAGTAGTGACGCTTCAACGTACTGACGAGAGTTTAAAAGAGGAAGTTCAATTCTCCGGCGTCACCCTTTGGGCTCCTTCTGCTAATTGAGAGTTAGCAGAGGTTTGGTCTGTGTGCATTCGTGATTTTCAGTTTCGTGCAATTTTGTTCGTTTCTGAGCCTCCGTTCATCAAGCAGACATGTTGCGCAATGGGGTTGTGCTAACTTGACCCACAAAAAATAAAATAAAAATATGTTTGATTCATATAACCAAAATACACTAATCCAAAGTAAAGACATTCGTCAGTATCACCAGCAAAGCAGCTTTTAGTATTATCACATTATAAAGAAGACGAGAATGTGCGCTGCTTTTCTTGATTTCAGAACTTGCCGCGTCACAAATGTGCTCTTTCAAATACGAACGCTAGTTCTACCAGACAAAACGCTTCCGGCTGGTCTTTGCTTCTGAGCATGCGCGTTTGTACTTTGTACAAAAGTCTGATTGCTTGCTGTACACACGGTCGGACTAGGCACAATCGGACTTTTGTTGACGTAAAGTTTGTCCGTTTGCAGACCGAACTTTCTGTCCGATGAAACCCGAAAACGTTTGTCCGATGGAGCGTACACATGGTCGGACTATTTTGAAAACTTGCTAATTTTGAAGTTTGTTGGCAAAAAGTCTGACCGTGTGTATGAGTCTTTAGAGAGCGTCCTGACACTCCTGTAGTCCAAGGGAGGGGAGGAGCACGACACTCCACACCAGGGAGAAAGCCTTGCATTACTGTGTGGAGTTACAGACAGAAGAACAGGAATTGAGGATTTCTCAGAAGAAATAAGGACATTTAAAAGCAAAATCGAAGGATGAGGTAAGTGAAGGAGGACTGCACTAAGGTAAAAGAAGCTATTTAGGAAAAAAAATTGTACCTTTACAACCCTTAAGTATAGTTGAACCTAATTTCTGCAGCTTTCAGGAGCCATTTAAAGCCCATAGCTAAAAACCTCCAACAACTACCTTAATTCTGCCTTCCACTTTGACTCCAATACAGTTCACCAAAATGGCAAACGTGATAATATGTTATTTTGGGCCAGATTCACAAATGAGATACGACGGTGTTTCTCCTGATACGCCGTCGTATCTCTGTTTCTATCTATGCGACTGATTCATAGAATCAGTTCCGCATAGATATCCCTAAGATCCGACAGGTGTAATTGTTTTACACTGTCGGATCTTAGGATGCAGTACCGCGGCCGCCACTGGGGGGAGTTCGCGTCGTAAACCAGCGTCGGGTATGCAAATTAGGAGTTACGGCGGATCCACGACGGATTTTCGCGTTCGCTACGTCGCCGCTAGTCTAGTTTCCCGCCGCAAAGTTAGTCGGTTTTTTTGGTGTCCTAACTTTAGTCAGCAAGCGTATTGCTGTCTAAAGTATGGCCGTCGTTCCCGCGTCGAAATTCAAAATTTAACGTCGTTTGCGTAAGCCGTCCGGGAATACGGAAGTACGATACGCGCGTCGCCGTTCAAAAAAATGACGTCACGGCGCGCAAAGCACGGCGGGAGTTAAGAAACGGAGCATGTGCAGTAGGTCCGGTGCGGGAGCGCGCCTAATTTAAATGGCACACACTTATTTAAATTGGCCCGCCTTGCGCCGGAGGCCGCCGGCGTAGTTTTCATCGCAAGTGCTTGGTGAATCAGGCACTTGCGATGAAAAATTGCGGCGGTGTAACGTATCTAGGATACGTTACGCTGCCGCGATTCTACGTGAATCTGGCCCATAGTCTTACTGATTGAATATTGCATGTCTCAGTTTTTTGTTTTTCAGATTGCTATAAAATTTATATTCAGCATTTTAATAGCTTTTTGAGTAAATTCGCTTTGAATAGGCATATAAGGACCCAAGATAATGCAGAGCATACAGATAACACATCAGACCTTTCCCATTCTCCCTGTTTTTTCTAATTGATGGAATATTGCATATCTGAGTTTTTTTTTTTCTTCAGATTGCTGTAAAATTTCTATTAAGTATTTTCACGGCACGGTTGCTTTTTTGAGTACATTCTCTTTGAATAGGCATATAAGGACCCAAGATAATACAGAGCATACAGATGACACGTCAGAGCGTCCCATTCTCCCTGGATCACTTACAATCCACAGAAATCACAAAGCAGATGGATACTGAGCAGATCAGGGCTAAGCTGTACTGGGGAGATTACAGGGGGAGGTATTTGTATAGGACAGAGGGGTGGGCAGATGGTGCTCTATCAAACTTCATCTCTCTATCCCTTTCTCTACTCCGCCACCTCTTTGTCTCAGCCCTGCTTCCCCATTTATCTGCCAATTTTTTTTTTGTTCACAAAAATACATGCAATGATAATAATAATAAAATAATAATAATAAATAAATAAAATAAACAAATAAAAAATATTAAATTTGTATATACAATATTTTCATATATAAACAGATTAAAAAAGATAAATCAATAAAAAAAAAGTTGAGCAGAATGTAACATCGCTCCTTTGCAATTGTAGAGAGAAGGACAATTGACAAGCAGTAAGATGTATCCTTCAGGCTGGGTTCTCACTGGTGCGATGTTAGACATCGCATGTGATTCGCACCGCACTGCTGTGCAGATACCTTGTGATGTCTGTGCAATGCAAATTCAGCAATACAGATTGTATAGCTGAATTCGCATCACGTTCACACCAAAATGGTGTAGGACCCTTTTTTTCATCCGTGCTGGAATCGGACAGCATGCGATCTGATTCCTGCACCATTTGACAGTTCGCACTGCGATATGTGAACCAATCTGGGGGTGTCATTTACTTTCTATTGTCACCTGCAGCGGATCGCATAAGGCAGTGTGAACTGCATGTGAGTCCTATGCAGGGCCGATCCGCCCTATAGGCTCACTATGCAAGCTGCTTAGGGCCCCGCAAAGCTGCGGAGGGCCCCCCAAATTACTAGAGGCCCCGCCTGGTGAGAAGTCATTTTTAGCCACTGACCCCGCTTCTCAACTCGCTGGCTGCATGGGAGAAGAGGTAAGAAGTCAGCACCCCCAGCTTCTCACTTTAATGTAAGATGTCATTTTTGCCAGACTCCCCCCCCTCCCCCCGCTTCTCGCTTCTCAACTTTAATGTAACATGTAATTTTGCTTAGGCCCCCAGGGAGGTCAGGATCGGCACTGGTCCTATGCTATGCGGGAACTGGCACTGGAATCGCAAGAATCCACAAGAGGAATCCCATAGAACATATCATCATCCATGCACACTGGGCTAAAAAAAATGCCAGTTCCCTTGGCAGAAAAAAAAACACTCATATGGAGTTTAGGCAAAATTAGGAGAGTTTAGCATTTTTCTGCCAGAAAGCTTCAATCAGAGATTCAAACCAGAAGGGTTTTAGCTTAAAGTGCTTGTAAAAGCTAAAGTTTTTTTTACCTGCTTTCTATACATGAAGGTAAAAAACCTATATGACTCTATATGAGTGTTTTTTTTCTGCCAAGGGAACTGGCATTTTTTAGCCCAGTGTGCATGGATGATGATATGTTCTATGGGATTCTTCTTATGGATTTTCACATCACATACATGACCACATATTTGCTCAGGTGATGAACTTTGTCTATGCAGTGCTAATGATAGTTAGGCGATCATCACTTTTGTTTCACATACATAAGGCAAACCCAAAATTTACTGGCATTTCCAAAAGTTAAAAAATTACAGTTTTAAGTGCAAATTTCAGTATTTAGGCTACAAACAAGTACAATATGCAATTAGCAATATGATTTAAGATACATAATAATGCATAAAACATATTTCTTATTTTATTTTCGATATAATAAGTAAATAGCTCAGGGTCTAAACAGCACTGACAGTCTCGCTCCCAGCCTACCTTGCTCCTGACCCGCACACGAGGCTCTGGCCATTCTGCTTGGCTCCCTTGCACTGTGACATCACAGGACATGCTCATACACTGCCTTCCGCCAGAGACACCCAAACACACTGTAAGCAGGCATTCGGATGGTCTCGGCCGGCTCCAGACCTAGCCAAGCATCACAGCCATATTTTTACTGGCAACCTTTTTCTTTTACTGGCATTTACAGGCAGGAGAAAATTGCCTGTTTTTTTACTGGCTGCCAGTAAAAATACTGACGGCTGGCAACACTGGCACCAGAGGTGTCAACCAAGGTCATAAACCTGACAACTGGTGTAATGTTTGAATGTATATGCTGTGATCACTCTACAGATTGATCATGCAGAGATCACTAACAGCATCTTATGTCTATAGTTACCATCAGAGGTATGGCTGCCAAAAGCTTCAGAGGGTCCCCTCCGAAGAAAAACTCATTCCAATCATTTTAAGTAGAAGGGGATGAATGAGGTGTATATATATATATATCTTCTTATATTGACATTATTCTTTAGGGATAAAAAATGTTTTTTTAAACTATGTCTGAGGCCTCGTACACACGACCGGTTTCCTTGACAGAATCCATCAAGAAACTTGGTGGCAGAGCTTTTTTGCAGAGGAAAACGGTCGTGTGTATGTTTTTCATCGAGGAAACTGTCGAGGAACTCGACGAGGAAAAAAGAGAACAAGTTCTCTTTTTCCTCGACGGGAGTCTCAATTTCCTCGTCGTGTTCCTCGTCAGGCTGATTTTCGACGAGAAACACGTTCGTGTGTATGCTAAGAAACCCGCGCATGCTCAGAATAAAGTATGAGATGGGAGCGCACATTCGGTAAAAGTAGCGTTTGTAATGGAGATAGCACATTTGTCACAGTATAACACAAAAGCAAAAATTGTCTCTTACCAAACTTTTACTTAACACGCAGTAACATGAGATTAGCAAAAGCAGCCCCAAGGGTTGTGCCAGTGGAATCGAACTTCCCCTGCCGTTGTATGTGTTGTACGTCACCGCGTTTGAGAATGAGGAGATTTGGTCTTGACAGTGTGTACGCAAAGCAAGCTTGTCAAGTTTCTCGACAAGCCTAACAAGGAACTCGTCAAGGAAAACGATGTTTCATTTACGACGAGTTCCTCGGTTGTGTGTACGAGGCCTGAATGGTCCATTTCCTTGTCCTTGGATTAGCCTTTAAGGATTGGCCTACCCTAGGGAGTGATAATAAGCTGGAAGCACTCATGATGCACATAGAGATTTGAACAATTTCTGTGCAATGTGGCTGACCTTGTGTTTAATCAGTTCATACTCCAGCCCTCCCTCAACTGTTGTACCTTCATTGCTTGTCAGAAATACTTCTTTTACAAAGTCTGCTACAGATGTAAGAGAGCGGAGATGGACTGGAGGAGAAAGGGCACTGTATGTACAATTAGAGTTACAAATCGAAGAAACTAGTGCTCGGAGGTGAATCATACCTTACTTACCCTTCTGCACACAGATTGTTAAGGTAGTGTTCTAATTTAATAGCAATATGTCATGTTACAGAAAAAAGGGGCCGCTGGTGCTTACTTGTTTTTTGATGATGTATGTTCCAAGTCTGACAATATTTTTCCTCCTTCAGCATTTGGTGAGTCGCTGACCTGGAACATACAAGTGTATATCTAACATTTGGACACTTGCATGCAAATGCTTATTCCAGGTCATTTACTCACTAAATGAGGAGTAGAAAGACAGCTCGAGGGATTCACCTTTCAAAACAAGATTGCAATTGACAAGTTCCTTTTACACTGGTAGCTTCTACAGGTTCTCCTGCAGCTTAAACCACATTTTTAATTTGTAGATGGATAATTATTTAGACCCTCAAGCAGAGGGTGAACTTGTTTTTTTACCCTACACGGGTAAATCAACAGGCTCACTTTAATTGTGTCCTCATCAGCAGTGTTTCCAGGTATGGGGAGGATGTAATTCTCTCGCCTTCAACCCTTGTTCTCAGTAATTGGCACATTGGTGGAAGGGGATGGAAGGTCTTGTGGTGGACTATAAATACAAGGGGAGGCAACCTAGCTGGGTCCTTGGGTTTTGGATGGGAAGGTACAAGGAGGACTGCAGCCACATGTAACTCTAGGTTTGGGGAGGGGGCTCTAATATAAATATAAATCTCAATAATTAACATAATAATAACATAATAACCTTTTAATTAGTGTTGTCCCAATAACGATACTAGTATCGGTATCTGGACCGATACTGAGCATTTGCGCGAGTACTTGTACTCGCGCAAATGCTCCCGATGCCCAGTCCCATACTTTTTATCGGAGAGCAGGCAGAGAGCGGGGCGTTGACCGAGCGGAGAGAGGGGTGGGGACGGAGAGCAGGCGGAGAGAGGGGTGGGGGAGGAGAGTGGGCAGCGGGCAGAGAGAGGGGCGGGGCAGAGAGGGGCGGGGGCGGAGAGCAGAGTGAGTCCAAAGGCGGGTAAGTTGAATTGCAAGGAGGACCTGTAAGGAGCATCCTTCCCACTGATCACCAATGCAGGGGGCATTCTTCCCACTGATCACCAATGAAGGGGGCATTCTTCCCACTGACCACCAATGTAAGGAACATTCTTCCCACTGACCACCATTGAAGGGGACATTCTTCCCACTGACCACCAATGAAGGGGACATCCTTCCCACTGACCACCAATGAAGGGGACATCCTTCCCACTGACCACCAATGAAGGGGACATCCTTTCCACTGATCACCAATGAAAAGGACATCCTTTCCACCGATCAGCAATGAAGAGACATTCTTCCCACTGACCACCAATGAAGGGGACATCCTTCCCACTGACCACCAATGAAAAGGACATCCTTCCCACTGACCACCAATGAAGGGGACATCCTTTTCACTGATCACCAATGAAAAGGACATCCTTCCCACTGACCACCAATGAAGGGGACATCCTTTCCACTGATCACCAATGAAAAGGACATCCTTCCCACTGACCACCAATGTAAGAAGCATTCTTCTCACTGACCACCAATGTAAGGAGAATTCTTCCACTGACCACCAATGTAAGGGACATCCTTCCCACTGACCACCAATGTTAGGCCTCGTACACACGACCGAGAATCTCGTCGTAAAAATAAACGTTGTTTTCCTCGACGAGCTTCTTGTCAGGCTTGACGAGAATCTTGTCAAGCTTTTCCTTGCATACACACTGTCAAGACAAAATCTTGTCGTTCTCGAACGCAGTGACGTACAACACGTACGACGGCAATATAAAGGGGAAGTTTGATTCCACTGGCGCCACCCTTGGGGCTGCTTTTGCTAATCTCATGTTACCGCGTGTTAGTAAAAGTTTGGTGAGCGACGATTCACTCTTTTCAGTCTGTTACAACGTGACAAATGTGCTATCTCCATTACGAACGCTATTTTTACCGAAGGTGCGCTCCCGTCTCATACTTTATTCTGAGCATGCGCGGGTTTCTAAGCGTACACACAAACGTGTTTCTCGTTGTAAACCAGCCTGACGAGAAACACGACGAGGAAATTGAGACTCCCGACGAGAAAAAAGAGAGCATGTTCTCTTTTTTTCTCGTTGAGATCAACGGCAGTTTGTTCGACGAAAAACATGCACACGACCGTTTTTCTCGGCAAAAATGCTCTGCCAGAATTTTACTTGATAGATTTTGCAGAGGAAAATGGTTGTGTGTACGAGGCCCAAGGAGCATTTTTTTCACCAATGTAAGGAACATTCTTCCCACTGATCACCAATGTAAGGAGCATTTTTCTCACTGACCACCAATGTAAGGGACATCCTTCCCACTGACCACCAATGTAAGGAGCATTCTTCTCACTGACCACCAATGTAAGGGACATTCTTCACATCAATAATCTGTATTGTGGTTTGAAAACTGTCACATGGCATTAAAAAAAGTATCGGTATTCGGTATCGGCGAGTACTTGAAAAAAAGTATCGGTACTTGTACTCGGTCCTAAAAAAGTGGTATCGGGACAACCCTACTTTTAATATATACATCAAGTTTTTATCACCACAATGGGGCACAAGGTCCAATAGGCATAACCCATAACTGTACCTACTAGTCACTTCCAGGCCTCCAGTCGCTAAAACCTCAGACTCAGAGACAACTAGCAGGTACCCATATACCAACTGGGAGCCGTACCTCAGACGGGTCCCTAAACCATGCCTTTTAGGTGCCCATATGACCTAACAAAGACCTTGCACCCCGCCACCACCACTCAAACCTGACACCTTAGGTTTGAGCGGACCTCCACACCCTCAGGGCCCTCTGTAAACCCTCCTCTAAACCAAGACACCACATGTCGATCTCGACATCGTTCAAATGCACACCATCTCCCCGCAAATATCTCCAGGGCTCCCCCTCCAGCTCATGGTGTCGCACCGCTAAATCCTCATCAAAAATCTGGTCACCTCCCGATTCATTTTGGCCCCTTGCCCTATTGATGCCCACCTCCATTGCGTTTTAAAAAAAAATCAAATTTTATGTCCCGAATCAGCTAGCGCATGGACCGTAGCCCCAAATCATTCCCACCCAGCATGTACCAACAACACATCGCGGGGCCTGTCCAGCCGAGCATAGCGCTTGAACTCCGGAACAATTTGGCTCCACAAAAGACCGGGCATCCTGATCCACCGGACTACTGCCTCCTCCTCCTGACCTCTCTGATCCACCCCCTCCCCCCGGATCTGCCAGCCCATGCAGCCTATCCAATCCCCTAGGATCTGCCCCGTTAACCCCTGTCATACCGGCCCTATGTTGACGCCTGCGGCATTACTCCGGGCCTCGCTTTAATGATGTCCGCTATGACCAATTTAGGGGAAATTCGCTTTTTAGCAGCATGTTTGAGCGTGCCGGTTCAGTTTAATAAATCATCCAGATTTACCTTTTTGTGTTGCTGTTTTGACAAGCTGCATATTTATAAGACAGATTTGTAACAGCATTTCTTCTGGTGATACAGCAACATGTGCTTTGGTATGAATGCTAACATGCTGGAATGTACTCCACAGCACACAACCGGCTTTGATAAATCTGGGCCCTTGACTGGTATCTCTTGCTTTGAAAGCTAATCTCCTGCAATTTCCCTATAGGTTCTTCTTCCATCTGCTGCCTGTTTATTCCTCTCTCCATCGTCATAACTCTTGTCTTTTTATCCCGGGTCTTTTTTCATTCTCTCTCTTCCTCAAAGCTTCCTGTTACACTGCTTCTCGGCTTTCATGTTCTCTCATCTACTCTTCCAAATGTGCGTCTCTCCCATCTGAGCGTGTCTACCCTTCCTCTCTCTCCACCCTCCCCTACTCTGTCTATTGCTTGCTTAGCTCGGTTGTCCATGCTGTGGTTGTTTATGTTTTTGGATGTATTATAATAGATTTGAGAAGCAGCCAATATTATTGCTGACCCTGAACCACGAACAATTGCCTGTTTTCTAGTTCTTATATTAGAATTGCATGTAAAATAAGTACACTGCAGCCAGAATTGAAAATAAACCCTTTAGATGCATATAGGGCGCACACCCTACCCACTTAGTGCATGGATTTTTTTTTTATCCAGCAGTGCACTAATCCACCTATTTCCCTTTTGTCTGATGATCCTGGAACACGCCTACTTGTAATGCTGCCACACTCCTATTGCAGGTTTCTTTCTGCCTTTTTACATAGATAATGCTTAAAGGGTCACTAAAGGAATTTTTTTTTTTGCTGAAATGACTGTTTATTGGGTATAGAGACATAAAAGTTAACTGATTCCCTTTAAAAATGATTAAAAATTGAATTTAATCTATCATATAATGTGCCTCTAGTTTCACTTTCGATTTTAAAGGTACATACATGAAGTTCCGGGTGAGAGGTGAGTCGGGAAGACTCACAGAACAAAAACAAACAAATCCAGGGCAGTGTTTTGTTTTTAAAATGAATCTGATTGGTTCTGAGGAGTTTTAGACACACAGTAATGACAGCTTAGACCACCGTGAAAATCTCCCAGTACCATGGTTATAAGGAAACAGGCAACCAGGAAGTGTGGAGATCACAGCAGAATTACAGCTACTTCAAAGCAAAAACGAACAATGAGGACATGAAACCAGGACTGAGTAAGGTAAAGGAAGCTATTTAGCTAAAAAAAAAATTCCTTTAGTGACCCTTTAATGGTAAATATTTGTTCCAGTCTTAAAGGGGTTGTAAAGGTACAATTTTTTTCCCTAAATCGCTTCCTTTACCTTAGTGCAGTCCTCCTTCACTTACCTCATCCTTCGATTTTGCTTTTAAATGTCCTTATTTCTTCTGAGAAATCCTCACTTCTTGTTCTTCTGTCTGTAACTCCACACAGTAATGCAAGGCTTTCTCCCTGGTGTGGAGTGTTGTGCTCGCCCCCTCCCTTGGACGACAGGAGAGTCAGGACGCTCTCTACGTTGCAGATAGAGAAAGAAGCTGTGTGTGTGTGTGTGTTAGTGTGCGTCCTGACTCTCCCGTAGTCCAAGGGAGGGGGCGAGCCCATCAACTCCACACCGGGGAGAAAGCCTTGCATTACTGTGTGGAGTTACAGACAGAAGAACAGGAAGTGAGGATTTCTCAGAAGAAATAAGGACATTTAAAAGCAAAATGGAAGGATGAGGTAAGTGAAGGAGGACTGCACTAAGGTAAAGAAAGCTATTTAGGAAAAAAAAGATAGTTTACAACCCTTTAAAGTGGTTGTAAATTCTCCAAAGAAGAAAAAAACAACAACCTGCAAGACAAAGGCATAATGAGCTAGTGTGCATCGTATACTAGCTCATTATGAAATACTTACCTTACATAGAAGCTGTTGCAGCAGTCCCCGTACATGGATGTGACCAGCGACATATCTCCCGAAGTTATTTACGGGTTCACGGCTCTGGCGCTGTGATTGGCTGGAGGCGCGATGACGTCACTCCTGCGCATGAGCATGGAAGCCGCCGGTCACGACACAGCTACTGAGGAAACGTCACGAGCGAGCCATTTCTTCAGTGCGCATATGTCGATGATGTCATACAGTAAATATCGGTGCAAGTTTAGGAGATATTCATGGTACCTACAGGTAAGCCTCATTATAGGATTACCTGTAGGTAAAAGTGGTAGTACAGGGTTTACAACCACTTTAAAGTGTTACTAAACCCACAACAGTAAAAACAGTGGGCCAGTTTCTGGTAGATCCTGCGGCGGCGTCGCGTAACCCATTTACACTACCCCGCCACAACTTACAGGAGCAAGTGCCGTATTCCCCAAACACTTGCTCCTCAATTTGTGGCGGCATAGTGTAATTGGCCCGGCATATCCCCGCGTAATTCAAAGGGGGCGGCTTGTATTTAAATTAAGCGCGCCCCCGTGCCGATCGAACTGCGCATGCGCCAGGCTTAAAATAGCCCAGTGCGCATGCTCCAGTTCTCAACGGAAAACGTCAATGACGCCGACGTGAGCGTCATTGACGTAAAGTCGTATTCGCGGACGACTTAGGAAAACAACGTAACCGACGGAACAAGCCGACGCGGACCCGACGCCATACTTAACATGGCATACGGCGGACTGGCGTAAGGTTACCCCTCATATAGCAGGGGTTACCTTACGCTTACGGAAACGACGTAAGCGACGGCTACGCAACGCTAATTCGTTCGGGAATCGGCGTATCCGGCTCATTTGCATAAACAAATGAGACCTGAACGTAAACGCCACCTAGCGGTCGGCATTGTATTGCATTTAGGATCCGACGGTGTAAGTGATTTACACCAGTCGGATCCTAGCCTAATTCCGACGTATCTTGTTTTGTGAATACAAAATAATGATACGCCGGCAGGAAATTCGAATTACGCCGGTGTATCAGTAGATACACCGGCGTAACTCTTCTGAGAATCTGGCCCAGTGTGTATATGCAGTAAAGCATGCTTGTTATATTCACTGTGGAACCTAAGGGGTTAAAGTGGAGTTCCACCCATAAATATAACATTACATCAGTAGTTTTAAAAAAATGTCATTAGTCCTTTAAGAATTTATTTTTTATTTTTTAGATGCCTTCAAAGTGTTGTTGCTAGGCAGAATAGTTAATCTTCCCTCTTCCTGCACCTAGGTGCTTAAGCTTCACTGCACAGACTCCTGGGAATGTAGTGGGTGTAACTTTCCAGGAGTCTGTGCACTCCCCAGTCTCGAAGAATCATGTGACTTGGACAGTACAGGTGCTGAAACCTGATCTGAAACCTATTACACTGCTTGTGCAGCACTGAGCATTTGCGAGATCTGCAAGGCGGAAATCCAGGAAGTCATACAGTCTGGCTTCATGATGCCCACACTTAAGATGGCCCCAGTCAATTTCTATTTTATAAAGTGTCTAAATGCTGTAACAACCTAACAAAACAGACCTTAGTTTACAGACTAACTTTACTAGAATACATTAAGCTTGTGTATTACAGGGGTATTTATATTTAAAAAGTGAAATTGTGGCCGGAACTGTGTAAAAAGGCTGTTTTTGATCCTGTCTTCTTCTTCCACTATCCCCAATATATTTCCTGATAATACAGAGCCAGTGGACAGGCTGCACATGCTCAGTTTGGTGCGTATCGCTAGAGGGTGTTTTTTTTTTCTTAGTAGGTGCATGTGATCAGCACAGGGCTATTCAGTACTGTCCAGATAGAGGGTCAGGAGTCCTGCATGCTGAATAGGACAGTCAGTGTAGAATGAAAACTCCTCTTACACGCTTTAACCAGACAATGATAGAAGTCACAAGACTGCTATATACTGCTGATGAGAAAAGGTATTTAGCAGTTTATATTTACTAAAATAATTGCATTTCCATGTTCTGTGTGCTGTGGGAGACCAGATATAGGGAATGCAGGGTCCTGGGTTTAGGAACACTTTTTATCACAACCCTTAATCAGATTAAAACCTGCTTTGAAGGTTAGATTGTGATTTCTAATGCCGGAATCAGCAGAAAAAAGAAAGTTACACATCACTAGTTCCAGGAAATATATTCAGGGTTAAAGTGACACCAAATTTTGGTTTAAAAATGGGACATTCTATTTAAAGCGAGGGTTCACCCAAAAAAAAATTTTTAACATTACATCTAGCATACTAAGCATACTAAGGACATTTACTAATTTCGGCAGGTCATTTTTTTTTCTCCGTACATACCTTTATATTCTGATTTTGTCCAGGGCTTCCGGGTTCCATTGACTGCGAGACTGGGCGTTCTTATCCTTCGGTTAGATGATTGACGGCTTGTGAAACAGGTCCCCTGACGCACAATGCACGTCACCAGATTTCCGGAAATAGCCGAGCTGCGAGTCGGCACTATACGGCGCCTGCGCAGTCAGCTCTACACGGCGGGGCAGGCGCCGTATAGTGCCGACTCGTAGCTCGGCTATTTCCGGAAATCTGGTGACACGAGTTGTTCGACAGGGGACCTGTTTCACAAGCCGTCAATCATCTAACCGAAGGATAGGAACGCCCAGTCCCGCAGTCATCGGAACCCTGAGGCAGGGATAGGAATGCCCAGTCCCGCAGTCATCGGAACCCTGAGGCAGGGATAGGAATGCCCAGTCCCGCAGTCATCAGAACGCAGAAGCCCTGGACAAATCAGAATATAAAGGTATGTACGGAGAAAAAAAGAAAATGACCTGCTGAAAGTAAATGTCCTTAGTATGCTGGCTCTAATGTTAGAAATTAGTTTTTAGGGTGAACCCCCGCTATAAGTATGTATTTTTTAATTAATTGAAATAAAATTCTAACCATGTATGGTCAGCTTTAAGAGCCGGTTCACACAGGGGCGGCAAGGCTATCTGCCCACGACTTCTGTATGAAGTCAATGCAAGTCGCCCTGAAGTCATCCCAAAGTAGTACAGGAACCTTTTTCTAAGTCGGAGCGACTTGAGTCGCTCCTATTAGAACGGTTCCATTGTACAGAACGGAGCGTGACTTGTCAGGCGGCTAAGTTGCTTGCCTGACGAGTAGCGCATGTGTGAACCGGCTCTAAAGGCACACTAAACTCTGAAAAAAAATAATTAAAATATATTCTTAACTTTAAAAAGGTACCTTCTACTGCTCTCAGCCTCCTCCAATTTCCCATTTTTTTTGCTGCTGTGATCCGACTTTCTGTTCGAGGATGGCTATGTTTGTTCTCTATGGTCCTACTGTTAGTAGGAACTTAACAACCCTTTGGCAGGTCATAGATGATGCTAATTTCCACGGGTTGGCGAAAAGGAAATTATTTTGAATCCCTCCTGCAGAGCTATTGTGTTCTCCCAGTGGGGGGGGGGGGCATCTCTGCCATGAGAGCAAAGTGATTATTGCTAGCAGCTATAGCTACCGGCAATAATTGCATGTAAAAATCTGAAATGCTGGTTGTACCAAAGGCCGGCCATAAATAGTTCGAATCTCGAAATCAATCAACTTGGGTACAACAAGCCTGCCTGATTTTCTTGCGATTATCGCAGCTGCTACAGTCACTGTCTTGATAATTTCTCAGCAGGTGGAATTCCCTTGTCAGCACTGTCTGTGTTGATGGGGAAATCGTGCCTTGTGGTTGCAGGAAAGAAATGTGCACTTTGATGGATTGACTTGGGTACAATCCGCTGCCCATAGATGGTTAGAATCTCAGCCAGACCCTACTGAACCGGCCAAGATTTGAACCATTTATAGCTGCCTTTTTTTGATCATTCCCGAGATGGACTAGGGACTAGACATGTGCACATGTTTCCGTTAGTTTTTCGTAAGATGCCCGTTTTCCTGTTCGTTCCCGTTCGTTTTTCGTACGACGCAATTTTTTCGTATTCCGATCGTTTCATATTTTGGTTACCGTTTTATTTTCGGACATGCGGGATGGTTCGTTATTCTGTTTAATTCATGTTCGTTACTTGTTAGACAATAATTTTCGTGAATTTTCGTCGTTTTGAACTTTCGTAAATATATCGCGGGATTCGCGGCACTTTCAATACGCGCCTCATCCATATTAACTATTGTTAAGCCCCATACACTTGGTCAGACTTTAACAACAAACATAAAAACGATCGTTTTACCGAACGTTCGTTCGTTTTTAAACTCCATCAGAAAACCATTTTTGGGTTCCAGGTTTAAAAGTCTGGCCAACTGATCTCCCTTCAGACGAAAATCCACAGAAAAGTTTATTTGGCTTTACTGTACTACTGTACTCAGCACAAAATAGAAAGCTGCTTCACTAACTAACTACACTCACTGCCCATTCAAAAAAACGCAAATTACACCTATAACAAAATATTTGCATTCTGTATTTTGAAACCAAATTACGAACAGAAAAAAGGAATTCAGAATACAGAATACAAATCTTTTGTTATAGATGTCATATGAACATACAAACAGAAAAAGGATTCAAACAAAATACAGAATGAAAATCTTTTGTTAGATGTCATATGAACATGCGACTGAAAATCAAAATACGAACAGAACAAGGATTCAAACAAAATACAGAATGCAAGTCTTTTGTTATAGATGTCATTTTCGTTCTTTTGCTGTTTTCGTTTTGTCGTAATTTCGTCGGATCGTTCGTTCGTATTTGCGGTTGTTCGTTATGCGGCTCATTCGTAATCCCGTCGTTTTTGTATTTTGGTGCTTTAATTTTTTCGTATGTACACATTATTCTGCGGGTACGAAAATTAACATTTTCGTCCGAAAATAACATTCGTACGAACGGGAATGCACATATCTACTAGGGACTATAGACTATGGGATGTGTAGTGTGCATAGGCAACTCGTGTATATTGCTTCTTCCAAACAGATGGATGGGCTGGGGAGGGGGAGGTTCGAAAGCTCATAGAGGACTTTACAAGGAGGCAGAAAAACACAGAAAGAAACAATTAAATGAAAAATAGATTACAGGGCCGTTAAGTAGGGGATGTCTGTGGATTATTTTTGGAGAATAAGAATATAGTTTAGTGCATTGAAAGATAAATAAGGATCAGTTAACACTAATTTTAAAAGGCTAGTTCACCCAATTCAATTCTGGGATAACACTGATGGCTTAATCATCCGGTGGCTTCTAATATTATAGACTAGGGATCACTGCAGTGAGTTTACCCTGCTGGGATGGAGTCCCTGTCCTCCTACTGCTTCCTCGTAGGGCCCCCATTCAATGGCAAGCATATGATATGATGTAACCCTTTAATATTTTACCAAATCAGCAATTGTACAAATTTGCGTATAAGGTCACACTTCACATTTTAGGCTGCATTGGGTTGATTTACTAAATGCAAATTGGACGGTGTTCTTTGCAAGTGCAGTTGCTCCAGAGCTTATTAAATGAGGGGAAGCTCTGCTAACTTTCATCATCCAATCACGTGCAAGGAAAAATGCTGTTTTCATTTTCCTTGCAGGTGATTGGGTATTCTTTGTTAACCCTCCTAGCAGTATTCCCGAGTCTGACTCGGGGTGAGATTTTCATACCAAAAGCGGTAACCCCGAGTCAGACTCGGGCTCGCCTCGCTGCAGCAGCAGACAAAGTTACTTACCTTGTCCCTGGATCCAGCGATGCCACCGCGCTGTGTGAGCGAGCGGGTCCTCGCTCGATTCACACAGTGTCCTCCTGTGCCGCCGATCTCCGTTCCCTGCGACGTTACGACGCACGGGAGCGGAGAACGGCGCCAAATTCAAAAACGTAAACAAACACCTTACATACAGTGTACTGTAATCTTATAGATTACAGTACTGTATGTAAAAAATACACACCCCCCTTGTCCCTAGTGGTCTGCCCTGTGTCCTACATGTACTTTTATATAATAAAAACCTTTCTTTCTCCCTGCAAACTGGAGATTGTCCATAGCAACCAAAAGTGTCCCTTTATGTCAAAAATAGTTTTAGAGCAGCTAGAAAACAGCGATAATAAATTATAATCACTTGCAGAATTGTGCGATAGCGATTTGTGGGGAAATTCATCATAAAAAAATAAAAGTAATGACAGCGACAATTCTGCAACTGAGTAAATTTCAGTGATTTTGAGTTGATTACATTATTGAATAATTTTTATTATTTGTTATAATTATTTATATTTATTTATTATATTATAATTTATAATTTTGTTTTTCAAACTTTTTCATACCCAGGATGTCTACTAGACTCTTTTTCGGACAGATTTAAGTGATTTATTCCTAAGAATTACAGGCCTACAGTATAAAACGCCAAATTTCCTTGCAAATAATTGTACCACTTTCAGCACCTAAAATCAGAAATAATCATACCGCCAGGGAGGTTAAGTGAAGCTTTTCTAAGCTCTGAAGCAACTGTATTTGCAAAGTGCACAGTCGATTTGCCTTTAGTAAATCAACCCCTATGAGTTATCTTATTTTTGTTTTGTTATCTCGTTTTAGACCATACAAAATCGGTATAAAATATTGCTACGCTCCACCCTTTGTATATAGCTGCTCTTTATAATTTGCTGTTCCAGAAGCGCATCATATAAACTCCAGACGTGCTGCTTTTGTAATTTGCTGCCATTACTGTTAAAGAGAGCTGGTACCTACAAGGTGACACATAATATATTCTGTCTGTTTCTGACATTTCTAAACTATCATTATTGACAATTTTATCATTTAATGTTCTACTTCTTCTGTGCTTTTTTTTTCTGCTGCCTTTTCAGCCTTCCGCTTTTCTTTCCATCCTGCTTCTCTCCGTCCTACACTTTAATCTCACTGGGCAGTTTGTTTGCTGTCAGATAATCCGGATTGCACTTCCTTTCCAATACCTTCAATTAAAGCAACATGACAGCAGCCTGACATGGGAATGTGACTCCTCGTCGTCATATTATTTTCAGGGTGATGTGGAAATATACGGCAACTAACAGTCATATTTTTTGCAGTTAGGGTATGTACCCAAGGGTATTTTTTGCACGACTCATTACACTAATGCAGTAGAAAACAGTGGGGGCAGATTTACTAAAACTGGTGCACACAGAGTCCGGTGTAGCTGTGCATAGTAACCAGTCAACTTCTAGATTTTATTGTCAAAACTTAAAGTGACACTGAAGCCTCGTACACATGACCGAGGAACTCGACGGAAAAAACACATCGTTTTCCTCGTCGAGTTCCTTGTTAGGCTGTCGAGGAACTCGACAAGGCAATTTTCTCCATTCCCGTTGAGGAAATAGAACACTTGCTCTCTTTTTGGCTCGTCGAGTTTCTCGACAGTTTCCTCAACGAAAATGTACACACGACCGTTTCCTCTGCAAAAAAATATCTCCCAGCAAGTTTCTTGTTGGTTTTTGCAGAGAAACTCGGTCGTGTGTACGAGGCCTGAAGCTTCAAATATAAAAAAATAAATAAAAATAACAAACATATCATACTTACCTCCACTGTGCAGTTCGTTTTGCACAGAGTGGCCCCGATCGATCTCTTCTGGGGTCCCACGGCGGCTCTCGCGGCTCGTCCCCACAAGAGCTAACCCCCTCTAGGAAGCTCTCTCCCGAGGGGGTTACCTTGCGGGCCATACAATCGGCGGCCATAGCCGCCAAATTCTATGACTTGGCCCCGCACCCGGCAGCCGCGTCATTGGATTTGATTGACAGCAGTGGAAGCCGATGGCTGCGCTGCTATCAATCTATCCAATGAAGAGCTGATCAGGCATGGGGGGAACGATGCAGGATCGAACCCTTGGCCCCGCACCCGGCAGCCGTGTCATTGGATTTGATTGACAGCAGCGGGAGCCGATGTCTGTGCTGCTATCAATCTATCCAATGAAGAGCTGATCAGGCATGGGGGGAACGATGCAGAATCGAACCCTTGGCCCCGCACCCGGCAGCCGTGTCATTGGATTTGATTGACAGCAGCGGGAGCCGATGGCTGCGCTGCTATCAATCTATCCAATGAAGAGATGATCAGGCATGGGGGGAACGATGCAGGATCGAACCCATGGAAATTCGGGGCTCAGGTAAGTAAAACGGGGGCTTGGAGAGGCCGGTGACTGCAAAGTGTTTACAACCCCTTTAATTGAACAAGCTGAAGTTAGAAGCTGATTGGTTACTGTGCACCGCTGCACCAGATTCTGTATGTACCAGTGTTCGTAAATCCTCCCCCAGTGCTTGTTAATCCTTGATCACACAGGGGTTCTTAAGCCTATACCAGGGTTTCTCCAGTCCCAACAGGTCATGTTTTCAGGTTTTTTTCCATTATTTTGCACAGGTGATTTGATCAGTTTTACTGCCTTGTAATTACCACAGCTGTTTCATCTGAGGGAAATCCTGAAAACATGACCTGTTGGGGCGCCTTGAGGACTGGAGTTGAGAAACGCTGGCCTATACCCATGTAAAAAACCTTGTTGCCTGCACAGGATGCACAGGTGTTCTATGCAGGCAATCCCATTAATGTCAATTGGGACACAGCTGCTGCATGGACTCATCCTCTCCTCCCAATTTGACATCTACTGTATGTGGGTATGTATCCCCAAACTCACACTATCTACACTCAGGAATACACACCTACACCCACACAGATTGGAAGCAGATTTCTATTTCTATTGTTGTAGCTATTAAGGAATACATTCAAATGTTTTTGTACCCAAAGTTCCGCTTTAAATATAAAATCTCTACTTGTGTCTCATTGATGGCAACGGTTACATTAAGTCGTATTGTTTCTTAGTGCTACTGTGCTTCCTAGGGTAGGGAAGTTTCTGCAGTATGTAGGCTTACCAGACCATATAGGTATAAATTGTTGAAATTGGGATGCACTATGATTGGTTGTATTATACCTGCTGCCAAGGACTGGACAGGTCCCAGTTGTCAGACACGTCACCATGGCTACCAGATATTAGTTCCTGATGATGTGGGCATGTCCCCCCTGTGCACCCTGCCTAAATCCCCCGCAATAATCCTTCCCTACTGGAGAAAGTGGTTAACAAAAACCCAATTTGCATATGATTTCAGCAATTTTCTATATTCAGAATAAGGATTTTTGATTGGGTTGTACACTTTCCATGTAAAAAAGGCTTGCAGTTTTCTTGTTAAGGTTTCTAAAATCGTATCTTTACAGTTTCTTGACTCTCTATTTATTTGGCTGATTTGAGTTTACATCAAAGCATTGAAAGTGTTTCCTATGCTGCTCTTCTGAGGGGATGTAGAGAATCTGACAGTTTCTCTGTGTATCTCTAAACTCCAAGAATGATCTGTATTTCACACTTACATTGCTCCAGCCTGGCATAATGTGAGTATATCAGATATGGGCCAGCCTGGCACAATGTGAGTATATCAGATATGGGCCAGCCTGGCACAATGTGAGTATATCAGATATGGGCCAGCTTGGCACTATATGAGCATGTCAGGTATGGTCCAGCTTGGCACAATGTAAGTATGTCAGGTATGGCCCAGCCTGGCACAATGTAAGTATTTCAGATATGGTCCAGCCTGGCACAATGTGTGTATGTTAGGTATGGTCCAGCCTGGCACAATGTAAGTATATCAAAATTCCCATCCATGCATTATGAGGGGGAAGGGGTGTGTATTATTCAACCCCATCTATTGACTGACCCCAGAGGGGGGGGGGGGGTCCACGTTGCACGGTGTCACCCTTATCTACATGTCAGTGACTGATGAGAAACAACACCTCAGAAGATGTCATTACGAAACGCCCGTCAGGCGGTGTTGCGCATTATGTCACTTCCAGGGAAGCTCGAGGTGGAACGCAGCTGGAGCGCATGCTGCAAACCACCGCTATAGGCGCCTACTGTTTACCCGGTTCAGCCACAGTGTCGTATGAGCCTAGCTCGTTCGCACCTGGGCTTTTTTTATCTTTGTTTTTATTGCTTTTTATTTTGTTTTGAGACGTTTTTCTACTGTACAGTGCGGTTCTTTCTGACAGCCTTTAGCTGCAATAAATATACTTTTATCAAAGTACTACACTATGGGAGTATTTTTTCTCCTCTGAGGGATCATTGAAATTTATGGGACTGGAAGGATGCTAAAGTGGATAGCTGAGATCTGCTGAGGAGAGTTCTGGAGCAGTAGATATCCGGGAAGTCTATACTACATGCCTTATACCCCTGGTGGGGAGCTACATCTGGTGAGTGGGGACCCTTGTGGGGGAGCACTGGGATCACCGCGAATATACTGGCCCAGATTCAAGTAGAATCGCGCAATATTTGCGTGGGCAAAGAGCAAATTTTTTTCTCTGCGCCCACGCAAATATTGCGCTTTGCCCGTGATTCACGGAGCAGTTGCTCCGTAAATTGCGCGGGCAATATGCTAAGCAGCCGGGCGCAAGGCTGCCTAATGTAAATGATCCCGCCGGGGGTGGGAATCATTTAAATTAGGCGCGCTCCCGCGCCGAGCGAACAGCGCATGCTCCGTCGGGAAACTTTCCCGACGTGCATTGCGGCAAATGACGTCGCAAGGACGTCATTTGCTTGTAAGTGAACGTGAATGGCGTCCAGCGCCATTCACGGTTCACTTACGTAAACGACGTGAAATTTGAACGTCGCGAGCGGGAGGCGCAGTAATACTTTAGCATTGGCTGCGCCTGCTATTAGCAGGAGCAACCTTATGCTAAAGGCGCCCTACGGAAACTCCGTACCTTGCGTACGCAGGGCCCACGCAACTTTTGTGAATCGGTGGTAGTATGCAATTTGCATACTACACGCCGATCACAAAGGCCGCGCCCCCTAGCGGCCAACGCAAGAATGCAGCCTGGGATGTGAAGGCATAAGGAGGCTTATGTTTGTGACATCCTAGGCTGCATTCGGTGTAACGAGGTTCCTGAATCAGGAGCACTCGTTACACCGGAGCAAGTAAGCACTTGCGCCGCGCAACTATGGTTGCGCGGGCACAAGTGCTTCTTGAATCTGGGCCACTGTGTGTGTATAGGAGCACCTTCTCCACTGCAAGAACTTTTACTCCAAGTCCTGTCGTTTGGATTCAATAGAACTGTCTCAGAGATAACTGTTTTCTTATATGACCCTCTTATATGGACTAATGCTTGAATCATCTGGAACACTCCACTTTGCATTTCAGGCTGCTTTTCTGACCTCTATCTATTAATTTAAAAAATGTTTTTGGTGTTTTGGTTTCTTATGGTATTCACGTATGTCAGTAATTACCTATAGGTATCATTATGACCCTGAAGGTGAGAGAGGGTGGTAGGCCACCTATGGTTGGGGCCACCACGCATACCTGATTAAGGTCCGCCTTTAGGTTCCTGATTACATTATTGATTTATTTATGATTGTTTTTACACATATTTTTATTTCACATTTAGAGTTTACAGCAATTCTTATTCAGGAGTTTTTTTCTCTTGATCTTACTACTTATATTTCCACACCTGGTAAGGCTTTTAGGAGGTAGGGCATAGGCAGCGCCACCACCCCCATTCTTATATACTTTTCACAATGTAAGTATGTCAGGTATGGTCCAGCCTGGCACAATGTAAGTATATTAGGTATGATTCAGCCTGGCACAATGTTAGTATATCAGATATGGTTTAGCTTGGCAGTGTAAGTATATGAGATATGGTCCAGCTAGGCACAATGTACGTATATCAGATATGGTCCAGCCTGGCACAATGTAAGTATGTCAGGTATGGTCCAGCTAGGCACAATGTAAGTACGGTATGTCATGTATGGTCCAGCCTGGCACAATGTTAGTATATCAGGTATGATTCAGCCTGGCACAATGTGAGTATGTCAGGTATGGTCCAGCCTGGCACAATGTTAGTATATCAGATATGGTTCAGCATGGCACAATGTAAGTATATCAGATATGGTCCAGCGTGATTTCATAATCTCCATTTCATCCAGTTAGAGAATGCCTTGTATTTATCTAAAAAAAAAAAAAAATTAAATGGCAGCAAAGCTAAAAAAAAAAAAAAAAAAAAAAAAAGTCTCCCTGTGGTTGGTGTGCAGAGGGAAGCTTCTAGCACAAAACCTCAGCAGGATCTGGAAGGTTGCGGCTATCACTGTACTAGCACAGGCTATCGCAGTGATTTTCATCTCACCCATCCCCCATCACTTATGAGTAATGCATACTAAAGCTGGTCATATACTAATTGAAATTAATTCAAAAAATGTAATTTTAAGAACATTCGTTTAATTTTCTTATCGCTAGTGGGTCAAATTGACGTTACTTTTCCACTACAGTGACAAGAAAATTCAAAGAAGCAGGATGTCATTTTTTTCTTGAATGAATGAATTTCTAACAGTGGATGTGGTTTTCCGCTTGGGAAAGTCCATAAGTTCCAAAATTGAATGTTTAAAGTAAATTACATTTTGAAGTATTTTTGAATGACATTTGCCAAGTTATTGATGGTGATGATGAGAATTTTCATATGAATGTTCGTTCAAATGTTCTTTTGAAAATCTACTAGTGTATGGCCAGCTTTACACTGTGCCAAGCTGGATCAATGTAAGTATGCAATACGGATCATTGGTGGAGTGCAGCTTTAAAGTGGTTGTAAAGGCTGCAGGTTTTTTACCTAAATTCATTCATGCAAACTTCAGTGTGCCCCCCCTCAGCCCCCCCATATACACACCTGAGCCCCATCCTGATCTAGCAACAGAAGCTCTCCAGGGTCTGTCCATCCTCATTGGCTGAGACACAGCAATGGCAGCCACAGCCAGTGAGAAAGGAGTGGAGGCGGAGCCCGGGCCACGCTCTCATAGACACACAGAGGTAGCGAGAAGCTTGCTCATTGATTAGAAAATCGTAAATTTTTTAAATAAAATCCAACATGCCCGATTACTTAAATTCAATGGCAGCACGAAAATTGGCTGTTGCTGCAGTACGCTAATGGTGCGAAATTTGAACGGAAATTCTTAGATAAGATTTTCGAAAGAAAATTATTTCGAAAATTCGACCCATGTATGGCCTGCCTAACATGTTTGTTATTTAAAAAAATAGGTGAACCATTACAAATGCTTTCAAAGAACATGTGAACCCTTGTAAAACAATCCATTCCGTTTAAAATACTATGCAAGATAAAATGTTTGTGTAACTATATATATATATATATATATATATATATAGTATATAAATATAAATAGCTTTTAAAAAATGTTTCAAAAGGGATCACATGACCTCTGTTCTCCGCTGCATAAAAAAGATGGGGGTAGAGACAGCTGGGGGACATGTCAGCAGGAGGCAGAGAAACAACAGGACAATGATCTTCCCAATAATTAGCTGGGGGGGGGGGGGGGGTATCAGCACAAGTCTAATCATGAAAGTACCGGCAGGCTGTGCTCCCAAGTAGAAGGCAAATAAGAAACCTGAGTATGCTGGGATGTATGTGCTTCTATTCTGAGTGTGGTCAGTTTGAAATAGGAAAGCAGGATCCCTGGCAGGATCACCAGGGATTTCATACAAAGGAAGCAATGCAAAGAGAACAGGATACTTTTTATTAAAAGTACATGGTACAGCAGACATGTATCAGGAATATGAAATGTTGGGGTAACATACACTTAACGTAGTTTCATCAAGAAGTATGGCACACTTAAGCCTCGTACACACGATTGTACTTTCTGACAAAGTGTAGGACTTTTGTCTGAAGGGCGTTGGCCAGGAACTTGTATGTCATACAAACAGCAAAGAATTGTCAGCCAACAAACACAAAACTATGTGGTTTTTCAGCTCTTTAGCGCCATCCTTTGGGCAACTTCTGCTAATGTTGTGTTATGGGGAGCATTGCTTCTGAGCATGCGTGTTTGTACTTTGGAGTTTTGACCGATGGACGTGTGTACACACGATCGGATGATCCAACAACACACAATTGTTGGTGGACAATTTTAAAGCATGCTATCCCACATTTGTTGGCGGAAAATCCAACAATTGTCCGATGGAGCAATCAAACGGTCGGATTTTCCGGCAACAGCCTGTCATCACACAATTCCCGTCGGATAATCCGATCGTGAGTACGAGGCTTTAAACTCAAGATCAGAAGGCTTGTTCTTTTAGGCCGGGTTCACACTGTGGTCGCATGCGGTGCTCAGCAGGGGTCTGGTGCGTGCTGGTTCAAAGGTTCAGGTCCGATTTCAGCCTGAATTTTGGGGTGAAATGGAACCTGAAACGCACCAAAAAAAGCCCACTGACCCGCTGCGGAGATATGTGAACTGGCTCCATTGAGAGCCAGTCACATTCTCCTGCTATGCAAATTGAATGCGAGGAAACCCACATTCAATTCGCATAGGTGTGAACCCGGCCTCATGGACACACACTATACAAATTTTGTTGTTAGCTTTCCTTTAGATTTATGTAGTTATGTAGATCTATATAGTACAAGGGCCTGCCTGATTGCATACAAATTGAAAGAATTTAGGTTTGACCTCATGTTATATGGTTTTGGTAAATCTAAAGGAAAAACTATAAAGAAAATTGTGTAGTGTGTATCCAGCTGGTTCATCTTACATGTGCACGGTCAAAGCTGATGGATTTGTATGTTTAGTATCCATGGCAAATGTTCAGATTGTACAAAAGAAATAGTAAAGGTCAAATGATAACAGTACTTGTGAGCAGATCATGCAAATGGATTTCCCATTTACTGGATATCCGTACAGATAACAAAGCAAATGCCGTGCTCCTCATACATGGGCAGATTATGTACAAGCTAAATCTAAAGCTACCTAACTGGGTCAACCAATAACCCATTGGTGTGTATTGTATGGCTACCTATATAAAAAGATCAATACAGTAAAACCTTGGATTCCGAGCATAATTTGTTCCAGAAACATGCTTTTAATCCAAAGCACTTGTATATCAAAGCATTTTTTTACAGGGTATAAAAGAGAAGAGAGGCGCCTCTAAGTGTAGCAATAAGTTGCTAAATGTTGTACCTTCATTAAATGTAACCATATTGCTACACTTAGAGGCTCCTCTCTTCTTTTTTATACTCAGTTGTGACATGACGCTACTCTTATATCAAGACATCGCTTGTATATCAAGGCAAAATTTATTAAAACATTTTGCTTGTCTTGCAAAACGCTCTCAAACCAAGTTACTCTCAAACCAAGGTTTTACTGTATAGTGAACAGTATAATAAAGCTTATCTATTTAAAGGTAAATGAGTGTTGGAGCTTAAAGGATGTTTATTTGATAAGCAAGGGCACATACAGTAAAACCTTGGTTTGTGAGCATAAGTTGTTCCAGAAACATGCTTGTAATCCAAAGCACTTGTATATCAAAGCATTTTTTTTACAGGGTATAAAAGAGAAGAGAGGCGCCTCTAAAGCCTCGTACACACGATCAGTCCATCCGATGAAAACGGTCTGAAGGACAGTTGTCCTAGGTTAACCTATGAAGCTGACTGATGGTCCGTCGTGCGTACACACCATGGGTTAAATAACCGATCGTGTCAGAACGCGGTGACGGAAAAGACAACGACGTGCAAAAAAAACGAAGTTCAATGCTTCCAAGCATGCGTCGACTTGATTCTGAGCATGCGTGGGTTTTTAACCGATGGTTTTGCATACTAACGATCGGTTTTGACCTATCGGTTAGGAATCCATTGGTTAAATTTTTAAGCAAGTTGCCATTTTTTTAACCTAAGGGGCCCACACACGATCGGTTTGGACCGTTTTAATCGGTCCAAACCGATCGTGTGTGGGCCCCATCGGTTATTTATCCATAGGTTAAAAAAAAGCCAACTTGTTTTAAATTTAACCGTAGGCACGTCCATCGGTTAAAAATCCACGAATTCTCAGAATCAAGTCGACGCATGCTTGGAAGCATTGAACTTCGTTTTTTTCAGCACGTCGTTGTGTTTTACGTCACCGCGTTCTGACACGATCGTTTTTTCAACCGATGGTGTGTAGGCGCGACTGACCATCAGTCAGCTTCATCGGTTAACCTATGAAAACGGTCCATCAGACCGTTCTCATCAGATGGACCGATCGTGTGTACAGGGCATAAGACGGCTCTCATTCACTTCAATGTAATTTGACATGTCGCGCAACTTGGGGCAACTTCAAGTCGGATCTTAAGTCGCCCCAGTGTGAACCGGCTTTTAGAGGCTCCTCTCTTCTTTTTTATTCTCAGTTGTGACATGACGCTACTCTTATATCAAGACATCGCTTGTATATCAAGGCAAAATTTATTAAAACATTTTGCTTGTCTTGCAAAACGCTCTCAAACCAAGTTACTCTCAAACCAAGGTTTTACTGTACTGTATTTTGTGCTGGCCTGGAAAGGCGCGTGAATAAAAAAAAAAAAGTAAAAAATGTTAAGTATGGACAGCTGCGTGCATCTCTAAATCTCAATGAAATATCGAACGTTTTTAGGGTCATTTAGTGCGTCTAGCATGAACTGTATGTACTTCAGATGGAAAACAGCACTTTGAATACATTTCCAATGGTAGCATGCCTATAATATTTCTTATTCTAGTGTGTGGCTGTAATATATTCCTGAAGAAGCAGGCTTGCCCCATGGAATGCAAATTGCGTAGAGAAGCTGACAATCTAATTGAAGCCTAGTCCTCGGTTTTGTCTTGTTGCCTTCTTCATTGTCTTCCCACATTGTTTTGTCTCTTGCTCCTGGACTAGCTGTGCTATCATAACCATCAGAGCCTGGAGCCTAAACTGAGTCAGCAGGAGCTTTAGGGGGATGGAGAGGGAGGCAGGATGCTGGGAGGAACAGCTGATGGGATGAATGGGAGGTGGAATATACAAAGTGCTTGGATGAGCTGATAATGCAGGCGATGGGGAGGAGGGGGCAGTGGATGTCTTGTATCTAATGTGCTGCAGATATAAGTTGGTGTATTCAGGAGCTCTGTCCAGGGTGCTGAAACGTAAGACGTACCTTCAGGTTCCATAGCCTCTAGTCCTTTCCTATGATAATTATACATCTCCTACGTTCCCCAATCCGACCGATTTGCATCTAATGATACTGCTGGTGTGTAAATATGTCAGACAAGGAACCAAACAAATCCTGACTCATAGTTATTAAAGCCTGCAAATGTAATTGCTCGCCACCCCACTATAAGTATAAATTAGATTCCGGCGTAAGCATTCCTCGAAATGCTGCTATAAACTGCTTTGCAGCCTTCCCTATTTTAGGGTTAGTAAAGTACAATTATTACAATGTCAAGATTAATAATAAAGCCCTGTACACACGATCGGATATCTGATGGAATCTAATCCGATGGATTTTTTCATCGGATATCCGATGAAGCTGACTTTCATCAGTCTTGCCTTAACACCATCGGTTAAAAATCCGATCGTGTCCAACGCGGTGACGTAAAACACTACGACGTGCTGAGAAAAATAAAGTTTAATGCTTCCCGAACATGCGTCGACTTGATTCTGAGCATGCATGGATTTTTGACCGATGGATTTCTCCACAGACGATCGTTTTTTTCTATCGGTTTTTTAACCATAAGAAAAATTTAAAACATGTTCTATTTTTTTACACCGATGGATAAAAAACCAATGGGGCCCACACACGATCGGTTCGTCCGATGAAAACGTCCGTTTTCATCAGACGAACCGATCGTGTGTACAGGGCTTAAGAGTTTAAAGGGGTTGTAAAGGTTTATTTTTAATTTCCTAAATTGGTTCCTCTAACCGCTTAAGCCCCGGACCATATTGCTGGTCAAAGACCAGAGCACTTTTTGCGATTGGACACTGCGTCGCTTTAACTGACAGTTGTGCGATGTGGCTCCCAAACAAAATTGGCGGCCTTTTTTTCCCACAAATATAGCTTTCTTTTGGTGGTATTTGATCACCTCTGCGGTTTTTAGTTTTTGCGCTATAAACAAAAATAGAGCGCCAATTTTGAAAAAAAATAATATTTTTTACCATAATAAATATCCCCCAAAAATATATAAAAAAAAAATGTTTTCCTCAGTTTAGGCCGATACGTATTCTTCGACATATTTTTCGTAAAAAAAAATCGCAATAAGCGTTTATTGATTAGTTTGCGCAAAATTTATAACGTTTACAAAATAGGGGGTAGTTTTATGGCAATTTTATTAATATTTTTTTTTTACTAGCAATGGCGGCGATCAGCAATTTTTTTCCGGTACTGCGACATTATGACGGACACTTCGGACACTTTTGACACATTTTTGGAACCATTGGCATTTTTATAGCGATCAGTGCTATAAAAATGCATTGATTACTATAAAAATGCCATTAGCAGGGAAGGGGTTAACACTAGGGGGCGGAGAAGGGGTTAAGTATGTTCCCTGGGTGTGTTCTAACTGTAGGGGGGTGGATTTACTAGGGGAAATGACTGATCGCTGTTCATACATTGTATGAACAGGCGGTCAGGCATTTCTCCCCTGACAGGTACGGGAGCTGTGTGTTTACACACACAGCTCCCGGTTCTCGCTCTGTAACGAGCGATCGCAGGTGCCCGGCTGGTGTTTCCCAGAGCTAAACCTTTCATCTGATTTCTAAATTGCTGCATTTATAAATTCCAAAAGCCAATATAAAGGAATAGTAGTGGTAAAAAAAGCACTTGTGGGTTTAACCAATCTTATTTTTATTTCTTTGCATAATTCTCCTTTAAGGGGCGTGGCAAGGGGTGTGTCCTATGCCTGCATACTTTTGCTGATAGGTGTCCCTCATTCCCATCTCAGAAAGCAGGGAGGTATGTAATAGGTGTTGGTAGATCTCAAGCAAATTGCTCTGGGTATAAATCATTTTATTTACAACATCTAGTACACGAAAAGTATAGCTGTAGTATAATTTGATGAAAAGAAGACTGCAGGTGACCCTTGTTATACAAACAGTACAGTGCTAACACACTGCTTGTAAATGGATTCCTGAATCGGAAGTGCTGAGCTTTATTGACTGACTTCCAAGTGTTTTTTCACATACTCTTTCCAGCCTGGCTCTCCATAATGCTCCTCTCTTCCTGCACATTACTATATATGAAATATGATAGTCTCAGTTAGGATGCTCTTAGGATGGTCATAATTGGCCCACTCCCACATCAAATATGAGGTTCAAACAACAATCAGGATCTTTAGGCCTCCTCCCTAAAATTGTTGGAAGTGCTCATTATTCTTCCTACAGTAGGGTGACCAGACATCCCTGGTTTCCAGGGACAGTCCCTGGATTGAGGACACTGGGCCAGATTCACATTGAAGAGCGGCGGCCTAACGTATCGTAGATACGTTACACCGCCGCAATTTTTAATCACAAGTGCCTGATTCACCAAGCACTTGTGGTGAAAACCTACGCCAGCGCAAGGCGGGCCAATTCAAATGGCCGTGTGCCATTTAAATTAGGCGCGCTCCCGCGCTGGACCTACCGCGCATGCTCTGTTTCCGAACTCCTGCCGTGCTTTGCGCGCCGTGACGTAATTTTTACGAACGGTGACGCGCGTAGCGTAATTCCATATTCCCGGACGGCTTACGCAAACGACGTTATTTTTTAAATTTCGACGCGGGAACGACGGCCATACTTTATACAGCAATACGATTGCTGTGTAAAGTTAAGGCACCAAAAAAAAATGACTAACTTTGCGATGGGAAACTAGACTAGCGGCGATGTAGCGAACGCGAAAAACCGCCGGGAATCGCCGTAACTCCTAATTTGCATACCCGACGCTGGTTTACGACGCAAACTCCCCCCAGCGGCGGCCGCGGTATTGCATCTTAAGATCCGACAGTGTAAAACAATTACACCTGTCGGATCTTATGGCTATCTATGCGTAACTGATTCTATGAATCAGTCGCATAGATAGAAACAGGGATACGACGGCGTATCAGGAGAAACGCCGTCGTATCCCTTTTGTGAATCTGGCCCACTGTCCCCGGACCAAGCCTGTCCCTAGTTTTATCCCCAGATGGGATTTGAACAGGGGCTGGGGCAATCGCAAGGACAGTCAGTGCAGAATTAATAAAAAAAAATCTGAATTGCACACCCCTGTTCTGCCACTACTTCTAGCTTAGGGGGGTCTATTTGTTTCCATTATCGCTTCCCCTTTCTGATGATCATGTGCTGGTCGTAGCGGAGCGAATATTTCTTCAGTTTCGGGTGCATGCCCATTCAGCTCCGCTCGCATATTCTTCTGCCTTGGCTCAAGTCCCGGCCAGCCGCCTGTCTGTTTATCTCCTTGCCTTTACTGGTGGAGTGATCTTCCTCCACACCCCACCCAGTAGTAGCCGGGGCCCGGAGAGTAAGACTTGACAGGCTGTGAGGCGAGTGGCGGCGGCGATGGGCAGAGAGTAGGGTGACCACATTTCCAAACTGCCATTCAGGGACACCCCCCCCCCTTTCTAAAAAACAGATAACTTTTTATTAAAAAAAATTGTGACCCCCCTCATCCTGGGACCTGTAGTTCTTCACTAGTTGGGGGGGGGGGGGTTTCATGCTGGGACCTGTAGTCCTTAACTTTGGGGAGGTCACCCCCCCCCCCCCCCAAAGTAAAGGACTAGAAATCCTAGCATGAACCCATGATATCTAAAGATGTGACCCCCCCCATTTTGAAACTCCCCGCATGAACCCATGAGATCTAAGGGTGTGACCCCATAGATTTCACAGATCTATGCTGGGACCTGTAGTTCTTCACTAGTTTGGGGAGGTGTCACATCTTAAGCTCTGAGGGGTTCATGCTGGGACCTGTGTCAGTTTCATTCCGGGACACTGTATTGTCCCAGAGTGAAGGTGCCCGGGACAGACCTGCATAATGCGGGACATGTGGTCACCCTAGCAGAGAGCCGCTGATTGCCACCATTACTAGTAAAAAAAAATATATATATCCCTGGATTTCATTTTAAAAATCTGGTCACCTTATCCTACAGACTTTCCATTTTGTTAAAAAAAAATTCTGTGCAACTCAGTTTATCTATTCCCCTTCCTAATGAGAAGAACGAAAGAGGGAAGGAAGGTGTTAACTAGGGCTGGTAGGTTTAATCGATTCATATTTTCAAAAAATCGATTTGTTTGATTTTTTTTTTCCCCAGGACCGGTGCTGACACCGCGCCGGTCCTGAGGAGCTGGGGGCAGGAGTTCTTAGGCAAGGCCGCGGCTTCGGCCTAGTCTGCGAGGCCGGATGCCGTGGACTAGGCCGAAGCCGAGGATTCGCCTAAAAACTCCTACCCGCAGCTCCTCAGAACCAGCGCGTTGTCCATCAATTTTTCCGACAACAAAAGTTCTTGTCGGAAATTTCGACGCACAAAAATCCTACTCATGCTCAGAATCAATTTGACGCATTCTCTGAATCATTGAACTTAATTTCGCTCGTCGTAGTGTTGTACGTGACCGCGTTCTTACTTTTTCGGAATTTCCGACAACATTTGTGTGACCGTGTGTATGCAAGACAAGTTTGAGCCAACATCCGTCGGAAAAAAAATCCACGGTTTTGTTGTCGGAATGTCCGATCGTGTGTACACGTTCGTGTGTATGCGGCATAAAGACTGGGATACCATTACAGTTCATGTGTGTATAAAGGTAGGTGTCCCAATACTTTTGACAATATAGGGCCAGATCCACGAAGCGCGGCGCTTCTATCCGTCCGGCGTAGCGTATCTCTGATACACTACGCCGCCGTAACTTACAGCTTTTTTTTTATATCCTCAAAGAATTTACACCGTAAGTTACGGCGGCGTAGTGTAACTTAGGCGGTGTAAGGGCGCGGAATTCAAATGTATGTGTTTTTTGTTAATACGTCTTGACCCAACGTAAATTATGTTTTTTTTAACTGCGCATGCGCCGTCCGTGGGGGTATCCCAGTGCGCATGCTCGAAATTAACCCGCAACAAGCCAATGCTTACGACGTGAATGTCATTCTACGCAAATCCGTATTCGCGAACGACTTACGCAAACAACGTAAAAAATTCAAAATTTTACGCGGGAACGACGGCCATACTTAACATTGAGTACGCCTCATATAGCAGGGGTAACTATATGCCGAAAAAAGCCTTACGGAAACTACGTAAAAAAATGCGCCGGCCGGACGTACGTTTGTGGATCGCCGTATCTAGCTAATTTGCATAATCGACGCGGAAATCGACGGAAACGCCACCTAGCGGCCAGCGTAAATATGCACCTTAGATCCAATGGCGTACTAAGACGTACGCCAGTCGGATCTAGCCCAGCTTCAGGCGTATCTTGTTTTGTGGATACAAAACAAAGATACGCTGGAGCAAATTAGAAGTTACGCGGCGTATCAATAGATACGCCAGCGTAACTCGTTTGTGGATCTGGCCCATAGTGTATGTTGATCCTAAGGAAGACTATTGTAAGGGCCATTGCATTCAAAAATCTCATATAGCAAATTACTTTTGAAATTCAGAAAAAAAAAAGTTAAAACATCTTGTGGTAAATTTGAGGCTTATACCTAAAACAGCAGTCATCCCCTAGAGCAGTGATGGCAAACCTTGGCACCCCAGATGTTTTGGAACTACATTTTCCATGATGCTCATGCACGCTGCAGTGTAGTGGAGCATCATGGGAAATGTAGTTCCAAATCATCTGGGGTGCCAAGGTTCGCCATCACTGACCTAGAGACTTCCTTATTTAATGGTACATATGACATTTTGCAGGATAAGAAGGAAGCTGAATGAGTACTTATAAAGAGATATATTTTTGAACTGCTGAAAATAGATATTATGAGTACCATAGCCAGGAGGTATGGGTTATGAAGTCCAGGATGGCCATTCATCAGCAGTCAAAAGAAATCTAGGAACCACAATTGCCAAGGTAATGATAGGGTCAGAGGTCATATGAAGTCTGACGAATGCTACCTATTAACTCCTTCCATTCATATGGTCTCCCATGTCTAAATGTGCAGCATGTGAGCTCAGGGGGTTGATGGACTTCATCTATCAGTCTGCATGTGACACTCCAGCTCAAATGTTGGTTCAAAGCTAAATAAGTGGGATGTATGAATTCTTCATGGAAAGACATTCAGATTTCTACCTATGTCTGACCGCAAAATAAAAAATGAATCCCCAGCAGTATCATTATTTATCACAAAGGCAAGCCAATAGATTGTTATTGTGCATGTTTTGTAGACCAGGCTGGGGACATTCACTCTCTCTGTTTGTCCTCCTGATGACCATTGTGACTAAAGCCTCATACACACCATCGGACATTTACTAAATCACATGTTTTTTCAGCTCTTTACCACCACCCTGTGGGCAACTTCTGCTATTGCTGTCTGATCTTTAGCATTGGTTCTGAGCATGCGTGTTTGTTAGGGTGACCACATTTACAAACTGCCATTCAGGGACACACCCCCTCTTTCACCTTCCCCCAAAAAAGATGATGGGGTGCAAGCGGTAATGTAGTCTCGGGATTGATGGGGAATTTAAGTTATTTGTCAGGTGAATGTGGTGCCACTTGCCACCAGATCCAGTGCCGCTTGCCACCCATAGCCTGCCACACGATGCAGTGCTGCTTTCACTCCCTCTGCATGAGCCACGTGCGTGGAAGGAAATGAGTGGCGTCACTATCTGGAGAGTGAAGATCACACCAGTCCCTGCTGCGTGCCGCTGGGTGCCGGAGAAGGAGGAGGTGCCGAGGTGGGTGGGGACAGCGTGCTGCACTAGGCACAGGACTCTCTCCCGGTCTCACTGTCTGAGAGTAAATTGTCACTGGTTGCAAGATGCCAGGCAGCGCTGGCCCTAAAAACCAGTTCTGGAAATTTAGTTAGTCGGGGGTGGCTGTGTCCTGTATTTCATTCCGGGACATTGTATTGTCCGGGAATGAAGGTGCCCGGGACCCAGGACAGACATGTCCCGGGCAATCCAGGACACGTGGGCACCCTAGTGTTTGTATTTTGGACTTTAGTCCGATAGACTTGTGTACACACGATCGGATTAGCCGACGTAGGACATTTGTTGCTGTAAAGTTTGTCTGTTCACACAGCGAACATTTGTCCGATGAAAAAACGAAAAAGTTTGTCTGATGGAGCATACACACGGTCGGATTGTCCGCTAAAACAGGTCCGTCGGACAATTTTTGTCAAAAAGTCCGATCGTGTGTATGGGCCTTAAGACTAGACGTGAGGAGGAACATGCAAACTTCAGAGGCCCAGATTCACAAAGACTTACGACGGCGTATCTCCAGATATGTAGATGGCAGAGACTAAACGGGTGGGACTTTAAATGAGGCGCAAGGCATCTCCAGATATGCCGTCATAAGTCCGAATGGCCGCCGTCGTATCTATGCGCCTGATTCATAAAATCAGTTACGCATAGATTTGGCCAAGATACGAGCGCCGTAAGTCTCCTACGCCGTCGTATCTTGGGGTGCAATAATTACGCTGGCCGCTAGGTGGCGCTTCCTTGATTTCCGCGTTGAATATGTAAATGAGCAAGATACGCCGATTCACGAACGTACGTAGGCCCGTCGCAATTAGTTACGCCGTTTACGTAAGACATACGCCGGCGTAAAGACAAAGCTGGTCTCTAGGTGGCGCAGCCCATGCAAAGTATGGACGTCGGAACAAGTGTATCTTTTTACGTTGTTTGCGTAAGTCGTACGCGAATAGGGCTGTGCGTAAGTTACGTTCACGTCACAGGCATTGAGCCGACGTATCTTTGGGCGTAAATACGACGTGATACTGAGCATGCGCGCGCATGCGCCGTTCGTTCGGCCATGCATCTACATGGGGTCAAGCCTCATTTAAATACAACACGCCCCCCACCAGCCTACTTTGAATTACGCGCGCTTACGCCGGCCCATTTACGCTACGCCGCAGTAACTTAGGACGCAAGTGCTTTGTGAATACAGCACTTGCCTCTCTTAGGCCCCATACACACGAGAGGATTTATCCGCGAATACGTTCCAGCGGAACGTTTCCGCGGATAAATCCTCTCGAGGATTTCAGCGGATTTCTCATGCGATGGAGTGTACTCACCATCGCATTGAAATCCGCGCCGAAATCCTCTGGCGATGACGTGTCGCGCCGTTGCCGCGATTATGACGCGGCGACGTGCGCGACACTGTCATATAAGGAATTCCACGCATGCGTCGAATCATTACGACGCATGCGGGGGATCCCTTCGGACGGATGGATCCGGTGAGTCTATACAGACCAGCGGATCCATCCATTGGGATGG